>NW_020438942.1:1171145-1253756 GCF_000699045.2 Agrilus planipennis
TACGTGTAATTTAAATTAAAGTAAAATTAGTGTTACTTTTGTTGTTGCAGATTAGATGACAAATAACTTATGTTAGGGTTGTAAGATGTTACTTTTAGCAGAATGCATGCTGAACTGGAGTTATCTGTCAAACGATTTCTAACCGAGTTTTTAATGTTATTCATCTCTGAAAATAATGACTCGCAGGCATAGGTTGAGGAAAAAACATTGTTAAAATAGCATAAGCCAGTTTCTTCAAACAATTAAAAGTGTTTGGTAACGCATTTCATGTTTCCAAAATTTTGTTATTAGCATTTTCACTTGTATTACCTGTCAATATTTCTGTTTCAATTAGTTTCCTTGTTTCAATAAAGTTTTGGATCCATATTGAACTAGACTTTATGATTGATATTAGTGACGTGCCCAAAATATTGTGTCGCGTGCCACTAATAGCACGCGTGCCATTGGTTCGCCATCCCTGCTCTAAGCCATGCCGCTCGGTTATTTTTCCGATCTTTCAATTAACTTTTGCCCAATTTTCCTCTTTTTTTCTTTCATTACACTTTTCAGACAAGTTTTGCTCATCACTATCATCAGCCCTACTAATATTCTATGAATTTTAAATACGTACAGTCAATTGAATATTGAATTCTATTGTCGGTTAAAGTTTTTCGCATGGTGTATACCTACAAATATATTTCATGTTGTAGGTACCTGCCATTGTTCCGGTTTATTGAAGTAAAACAGCACTGAGTTTGTTTGAATTAGTAATCCTAAAATATTTTACGACTGACCGATCACTGTCAGGCAACGTAAATTGTCAGTGTTTGGCAAGACCCCTGTCCGAAACTATCAATTTACCTTTCTAATGTGGACTCTTGCAGAAAACGAATAATATTTGTAGAAATGACAACAGACTTTCTTTCTTCTTTTAATGCCAATAGCAAAACTGTTTTTTCTTTTTCTGTTGTTTGTTTTGTAAGAGGCTAAATGAATTTTTTGCAAATTTAACGACTTTGAACGAACCTATTCAAAATTCAAAGCTACTACTGGTCGGACGAAGGAAGCTGGCGAGCGGTCGCGCAGGTACTTGCCCATTTATGACCTATTTGGGTAAGTCACTTGGAACCGATACACAAATAAGCTTTCAGTAGGCGTAAATTATAGTATTAATACAGATAGAACAGTAGCGTACTAGAAAATAATGTAGAAACATAACATACCAAAAAGAAAAAATAAACCTATTGCTTTTGTTGTATAGTTAGTTTTCACATTCACTGTTATCATTGGAATCGCTATCACTGTCACCAATATCAACAATTAGTTCTTCTGTTTGTCTGTCTATTACTTGCTCACTGATCCCTATTTTTAAATATTTAATCTACGCCCCTGATAGGAATACTGAAGAATGAGGGCTGCAATCGTTATACCTAAAACTGCCTACTTTTGCCACCGCGCATCCACGCCATATTAAAATTTCCGCCAGCTTCCAGCAATATGCAATTTTTTATAAGTATAAGTAAAAATTTTTTCCAAATTTACCTATATACTATTTAGTCACTGTCTAAATTTGTTATAATTTCCCCTCAAATGATGTAACTACACATAAAATTAAGAATTAGAGCATACTATACATAACTCAGATTACTATACTTCAACGCTACTTTAAAGATGTGAGACCATACCAAACATCTAACTACTCCAAAAATTTGAATGATATTCAAGAAGTCAGTCTATTCTCAACAAAATAGAGAAGACACCCGCATGATTGAGATTATATCCACATTATTACGTATTAAAATCGAGTGACTACCACATTTATGTGAGACTACAATAGGCATTTAACTATTCTAACAATCTTAGAAGATGCTCAAGATGCGTTATAGATTCTCAAGTAAAGTGAGTAGACAGTCACATGTTTGAAATTCTACCTACCTTTTTATGCATTTAAAATGGAGTGAGTATTTTGAAAATGTGAGACCATACTAAGAATTCAACTACTCCAAAAATCTGTGAGGGTATTCAAGGAGTGGGTAGATTCCTAAGAAAACCAGGTGGACACTCATATGGTTGAAATTATTTTCATATTTGAAATGAATGAGCTACCATAAAAACTACTTCAAAAATCTGAGGAAATATTCAAGAACCGAGTACATCCTCAAGAAGAGTAAGGTTCTGTTCACATTATCATTCATTCAAAATGGAGTGTTACTTTAAAAAATGTCAGACCACTCGACTACATCAAAACTCAGAGTTTAAATTCTAATCACAGTTCTATGTATGCATTTGGCTACATTAAAAATGTGAGACTGTACTAAGCACCCAACATCATGTTTACCATCCTTTGAACTCCCTTGTAGTGCCATCTTATAGAATATATCATATAAGTGACACCAGAGAAAAAAACTTAAACTTGGGTGGATCATTCTCATCAACCAGTAATGCTGGTGGGCGGACAGTCGCCGGTAGGGCGGAAGACCCTCTACAGCCTCCTTTCAGGAATCGTTGGAATGAGTTGGTAGTGGTGCGGATGAGAAAGGTGAGACGGACAAAATGAAGACAGAAGAGAATGAAAGATTATCTGTGGAATATTACTGCCCCAGCATTTGTCTAAGTGATCCAAGAAAACCACAGAAAAACTTGGACCAAGGCAGACGGACCCGGAATCGAACCGACGTCCTCCAGAATGCCAAGTAATGGTCTAAACCTCTAGGTTATGCTCCTCGGTTGGCCAGAGAATTGTAGATAGATTACATCGTTTTAGGTAGAGACAGATAGACTGAATGTTAGTCATAACCAACAATTGAATGCTGCAGAACATACGTTCCACTACTTTTATCCATTGTAGCATAAAGTTGTTCGAAAGATGGAAGACGTGCTGTATGTTTTTGAATAAACAATTTGGTCCGCACGCAATCTCGGATTAATATTACTATAACCAACGTTCGCCTACTTGAAACAACGTTAGTAGTTTTGCATGTACAGAAAATAATCATCACACCCGCTCCTTGCCACGGGCTAGCATCAAGTTGGCCATAAACGTCAGTAAAAGCCATAAACGCAATAATGATATTGAATTTCTCCAAGTTGAATGGCGCTATAGATGGACCCACTACAGTCTACTAGACAATTACTTATTCTGTCTGCGCCCAAGACAAATCTGGCATTAATTATCAATAAACTTATTTCCTTCATGAGTAATTCATAATCGTACTATCTACAAGATAGATATAGTTATTGCAATATAAATTGGTGATTTATAAACGTATAATACGCCTTTCAGCGAATAAAACTGCCAGCGTACGTATATTGCGTACATTAATTTCTTCCAACGTTCTGTCAATCACATTATAGCACTCAACAATGTTCGAGTGATGATGATAAATAATGGTACAGGTTTGGGACAATTTGAAACTAATCTCTCAATTTTTCTTTTCACAAATATAATTTAANGCGAATGATGAGGATACCGTGGATAGAGAAGGTTAGAAATGAAGAGGTATTAGAAAGAGTACGAGAACAGAGGACTCTGTGGAAGTCAATAAGAAATAGGCGAGATACGTTAGTAGGACACCTTGTCAGACATGAAGGTCGAGTCAGAGACATATTAGAGGCAGAAACGGAAGTTAGGAGGGGTAGAGGTAGACCTAGATTAGATTACTGTTCGCAAATAGTTAAGGATATGGGTTGTTCTAGTTTTAGCGAAGATTAGCTCAGGATAGGAAAGAACGGAGGTGCGTGTCCAACCAGTCGTAGGACTGACGACCTTATGATGATGAACTTTATACGTGATGTTCTTTTTGATATTATAAGCTGATGCCGTTATTTCGGAAAGGACGTTGTTGAACATTATAATAGGTGACATATCTCTACAGATGGCGTTTACTATGTTGTCCGCAACTATTCAATCATGCTGGAATCAGCAACTGAAGAATATCGCCAACTTAAATTGAAAGAATAATACAAAAGTCGCTGGTTTTCTTGGGAGAATTTATAGATAACATTTATTTAGACTCACGACAGAATATCTGCATACAATGATAGAACTGCTCGCGTAATACGCTTGTGAATGTCATATCTTAGCACTTCATGATATTCCAACTGAATAACATTACGCCGCTTCCTTCAATAACTGCACCATTTGCAGACATCTGGTAGGTAAAGCACGTCTTCCACTTCATGGTACATACTATAATATACATGAGTAAAACAATACCAGTACAAGTCGAAATGTTAGGGTATTTGTGTACCCGATGAGATTCCCTAACTGTTTACATCAAAAATCTCATTATTAGAAACTGTCTTTCTTGTCAAAACGAATTATAGACTGTTGCGGCCATGATTATCTGAATAATGTTCGGGTACGAGAGGTGACTGATGAAACATCAGATCAAGGATTCCATCGGTGTCCTTGTCGAAGGAGAAAAAATTCTACATCAATCGCTATTCAGACTGCTTTTTTGTCTTGCTGGAGGACTACGGTATAAGTACAAATAGACGAATTGAATGTATAAGGAGTTTTAGTAACGATTTAACTACCGGATAGTTATTTTGCCGGATAGCCACCGCGTAACCGAGGTAAATGCTACTTAGACCTAGACCTAGCGCGCACTGGTGTCTTTTGTCACGGTGAATTTTTCGTCACTATGGTCAAGTCTATTGTTCGTCCTTGAGGTGCACGCACTTGGATACGTGACAGTTGAGTCTGGCGACATGCCAGTGACAGTACTGTCATTCTGAGGGCACATAGCTGACAAAATGCCACTTCATTCTCTTTTCGATCACATTCAAATGTACACTTGCCTTTGATCCACTTGCTTCAACGTCAAATTCCAAGCAAGACGCGTCTTACTTGAAGATGACGTAGACGACGATATACAGATGGACAAAATACTGCAGAAATGTTATCGTAGATCATTGCATCGTTGCAAACATCGTGTAAAACTTTCAATTTACCAATCTATCACTACAGAGTGGAGCAACACAATGTTTTTTACTGTTGTATCATTTACTGTTCCTAATATCAAGTGTACACGCTACTTACACCTCGAGATCCATCTTGTCTGCGTTACTGGCGTGTAGGCAAAATATCTGTTGTGACATGAGATGACAGTGACAATACGATTACACTTATATAAATATATACCCAGTATCATTATCCAATACCCAGTCGGATCTTAAAAAAAGTACCGAACTGGGCACACGTCCCAACTCGATGTTCCTAACGATGTGGACGCTGCTTCGATGTTCATTTTCGTCGAGTATAACTGTATCTAATACTTGCGAGGGAAAAATTTCTTATCTTCATTCGGGGTGTGAACCATCGTCACCTACGCGTCCCATGATGGACCACATAACGGGAGTCACGAGCCGATTAAAATGGGAAAAACTAACAAACAAATGGGCCTATTTATCAAGATTTATATGTACGAACGCGCCCGCGTGGGAAGAAGGATCTAAACCATCCCCGGACAGTATGACAAACGTGTTCCTTTGACTACCGCTCCGATGACGTAGGAGTTAACCGGTGATACGGACGGTACGATTGTTGTACGAGGTACGCAACAGTGTCAATGGTGCCCATCGATTGCCAGCGGCCTATCAATCTTCCCTCGGTCTCTTGATTAAATGGGTTAGTTGTCTCGCGCGCTCACAATCACACACATCGCTTTTGCTACTACCTATTTCACACCCACCAGATTCCTAATTACAGCCACCGTTGTTGCTCTATCTCTATGCATCAGTTGGCATTCTTTACTCCGTTCGAGAAAACTTTTACAATGCTTTCTCTATAGTGTCTGATGGTAAACAATGAACAATTCTAGTATGTACAAGCTTTTCCTTGCGCGAATCCGCCAACGCATCAATTTCATCTCTAATTGTACAGGCAGATGTAATTTGATAAGACGTTTCATTTTTTAATATTCATATTTTCTAAAAGCCAAGCCCTCTCGATTCTGTAAGAGGCGGTTTTACAAATTTTCGGCCACACAGGTAATTTATATAATGAATAGGCGAGGCAACCAAAAAAAAAAAACATTACATCAATGGAAAAGGGTGAAAACACAGGTTATTTAAAACGAAGCTTTTGCTTTTCAAATAAATACATATGACCAATTCATAGCTATAGTGGAATCACTACTTGTGTCTGCAACTAGGTAGCAAGCTTGCAGGAGGTGATAAGCCACTATAAAACTAGAAAATTAAGTCAATGTTTTCAAGGAATACGTATTTGAAAGTACAGTCAAAGGCAAGTCCGGCCCTAGTGGGATCACGTAGGGACATCGCAACGCCGCATTCAATAGCTGCAGCATTCGTGTTGTACTTTAAATAGTACTGCGTACTATTGCGATGAACAAAGCATTTATTTAATTAATTGGCGTCTAAAGAATATTATGTCTAGTAGCGTAATAGTAAACTGTTGATACTCACTTTATTAGTCGTTCTACAACCGTCAGTATTTACAATTTTCATATATATAGTACCTTAATTGTTATCGTAGTATCGCTTAACGTCGCCACTGTACAATACATTACTTTCTTATAACGTTAATCGGTTATAGCAATCGAATTTCGTTAGTTTATTTGTTGTAGTTTTATTATTGTTTATTTTTATAAGTATTATTTCACAGAAACCGCTGCTTTTTATTTCTTTTTATTAAGAGTTGTTTTAGGTGAGCCAGCTTCCAAAACACATTTTGGATTTTGTGGTTTCTGGTTTCAAACCGAATACACCACACATACGTCCATGCATACATTTAAATTCATATTGTTTTTAAAGGATCGTTGCACAGTGTTCGTCTATAATTTGTCCCACTTGACAAGTAACGAGCCTGCTGCGACTTTTTTACTTGTTCCTTTCGTGTCTGTTAATAAGAATTACGTTGTCCCCCTTTGGGTTCGGACGAATCGCTTTGGATGTGCCATTGCCAGCCAGCCAAGATCAAAGGATAACGCACGCGGACCGAGGTCGAGAGCCGAAATTTAACGACGTGTAATCTGAAAATTATTGCCTCAGAAGGGCCGCACTTCATGTATACAGGGTGTATATGCATTCATTAAAAGGTCGGTTAAAAGTAATTGACCCCCCCCCCATTAAACTGTTGCAGGTTATCTTTCAAGAAAGACTATGCAAACCCACAACAGCAAGGTGTTTTTTTAATTACTGTTTTTGCAAGTAAACAAAATCGGTGGAGACATGTCGATTATTGTGGTAAAGTTATGTGTCCATAGGCTTTCAAATGAGTTTTGTGAATATGGAACTTGGTTGTCCATCTGTGTATTTTTAACTTGCAAACGGAGGCATAGCTTTAATATAGTTCCTTCCCATCCGGTAAAATGCTAGTAGGAACGAAGAGCATGATATTGAAAGATAGAAAAGAGAAGAGACATGAAGAACGAACATACACACATAATCACACACACAAACGCACACACACACACAATTCTGTTAATAAAGCTATTATCTATGTATAACCAGATTGAGATTGTGAAGTCTTTTCTCTACGTCTATGGTTGTTACTGGCAGATTATACTCTAAAGCTTTTTGGGTATATTCACCAGATGGCAGACTAATCGATTCTGCCTTATCAGCTCTCTTCCTATACAAGTACGAGAGAGAGAAAGATATCCACTAACACATTCGATTTTTGTTGCCAAATCTAGGAGTTTTTCCAAGTCCTAAGGAATTTAGAGTCACCTTAGGGAAAAGGGGATTCTTACTTAATTTATAATATAATTTAATTTTTGTATCAAATGAATTCTTGTTGTTCAAAGGTTACTTGCAGTTTTAAAATTTCTTTAAATACTTGTGAATAACTAACGGAAAAATGGGTGCACCAAATTATTATCATTTTTCATTAAACATCCTTTCTCGTTATACTTATGAATCTCAGGATAAAACAAAGAACTAGAGAATAAAAAGAAATTCATTTGACAACGCTGAGTTTTAGTGGTTTACTCCTTCCTGCCGTAAAGTGGGATAGGGAAATATTGGATTTACCTCCATCAGTTAAAAATTTGAGCTTCTAAATTGGCGCTTCCACCGATTGAAAATTTGAACAGCGCTACTTATCGAACAGCTCTAAGCTGTCAAATTAGTATACCGTTGAAGGGCCACCCTGTATACACATAAAAATGACTCAAGTGTGCACATGTGTGTTCCATTGCAGAGCCGATTATTCTTGACGCGTATTCGTGTTCGTTAATCATTTTTCGCTTCTGACGGCACCTTAAAGGAATAAACGCTTTTTTAATGTTGAAAAGCATCATCGGCTTGCCTTTGCCTTTAACGGGTAACGAGTTGCAGCACGAATGTTTTGGGTCGTTAAAATATTAAAATTACTTCAACTTTAATATACCTAATTAAATACTTTTTGTAATGCAAGGCAACAAAGACGGTAACAGCTTTATTCATCTAGGATAGACAAGTTCTTTGACTTATAGACCAGGTGATAGGAAATAGCAAGCAAATTTCTACTGCACTTAGACCCAGAAAATGATTCCAAGTTTTTTTTTTTACCATTTCTCTTGGTGGAAGAGGCGTCAATTTTATTTTTCTAACCTTACTTTTACGTGTTATCACACACAGGTATATAATATACCATTAGCATGTTCTAAATGAAGATCAGACTACAGAAGAACGAATGCCGATGAAGATAATATCCCAAAAATTTGGAGGAAAGGGCGAGGCGCTGCGATTGTTGTGATGTTGTCTCAATATCAAGGCGTGATTGAGCATGATCAAGGCGAGCGTCTTCGCTATTAGTTACTGCTACTGTTTGGAAACAAAATGTCGGCGCCAGCGCCATATTAAATTCTGTAAATTTGTAGACTACTGAACGAATGTATCACATATGACTTTCAGTCTTCTGTAATCCAATCTCTACGGCGGTCTATGGGGAAATGAAATGGAGGAGACTTCCACATTATAGACAAATGGTGCGCGACACTGACTTTGATTGCAAGTGGCTGAATCATTATTTAATACCGAACGATTGGTCTGATCAATTGCAATAACGAAATATTTTGATAAAAGTATCGAGTCCCTTTCTTTTGTTTGAGCTTAAAAATCGGAAATTATATGAAATAACTCAGCTTTTAAATCAAAAATCTTTGAAAGAACATCATCAACTTTTTAGTTTTATCTAAATTTTTGGTTAAAATGACATTAAGGTAATGGCAATCGACTTCAAAATGGTATCTTTCTGGGGAAAGTAGATTTTGGTTTTAATCGATGCAGAACAATTCATTCTGTGACATACTAGCAGTAGCCCGTCCACAATTGGACGGTACTTTTGTCGGTAGTGCTTAGGATTTGATGCAACTATTTCCGCAATAACCTAACCCAAACATAGCACTTAATCCTTGATCGATACATCAAACTTGGAGCCTCCTTTTCACCTCTTTAGGGGTTGAATTTTTAAAAATCCTTTCTTAGTGGTCGCTCACATTGTACAAGGAACGTCGTCAGTTTATCCTTTTTGAAAAACTGATCTTTCAAGATTTTTTTGTGCAATGGATTTTTAACAAGTTTCTTGATTATTGATAAGGATAATGATGCTCCGACACTATCTTTAATTTCCATTAAGATATTTTAATAAGTTTTGATATGGTCTTCGTCTACTACGAAAACATTAGTTCTTGTTCATGGTTACTTTCGACTCTAAAATGTGCCCCAGTTCGGTAGAGAGCGTTGATTGAGACATTTGAAGACCCATAAACCTAGCACGATGGATGTGTGGGAACATAAAACAGAAACAAGGAATTTTTAGCTTCCATCTACGTAATATATAATTTTTACGAAATTTTTCAGCCAACAATCAGAATTTATAGCTGTGATAATTGGAGAAATTTACTTGAAAATCTACAGTAGGTTAAAACCAGTTGTTAACCGCTTTAAATTATTACAACAAGCTTTTATTCAAATTCCCTCGCCGCTATTCATAGAGATTTCAACCGCTTGTAGCCGGCCATAAAACTAGCGGCGCATACAATTAATGAATATGCACTGGGAGTCTCACACAATGGCCAGACGGACACTTTAAATGGACCTATTAATTATTTAGGTACTAGTCGATACCTGCATACGTAACTATTAACATACAGCGTTCTCAACATGTTCGCCGTTAGTGGCTGTATTCAGGCTGCAAGTTTTTGTAGGTAAGTATGCGTTGTAGATCTAGTCGCTCGGTGTTTTATAGACTAGTAAACCTTCTTCTGTCGGCTTTATTAAAGATAACATCTGAAGTCCGCCTACTAGACATACAATCCGTTCATCCGACCCAATTTTCGTTCGATAACCAATCAAAATAATACATTATCTTACCAAATGATCAAAATAAAGGACCAATGTCTTGTACTTATTGGGCAGATGCTGCATATTATAATGTTCGTGGGTTTAACAAAATTAAATTCTAAGACTGATAACGACAAAAACTATTTATTTACATTAATGATTAAAGAACTTAAAACCACTATTAAATTATTACTAAACTTAGGTTATGAATTATTCTATTTATTTACACTACTGTTGATATATCACTATTCACTGCGCTATTTATTTGCTGCTATCACTGTCAATTTATTTTTCGATTCACTTTTCAATTTATTTCTCTTCCTTTAGGCGATCGTCTCATCCTTTAAATACTCTTTTGTTTACTTTCTGTAACCTTCTGGAAACATCCGGAGAGTTTATTTTTTCTTTGAACTGTTTAACTGCTTTCCCAGAACGCAGGTACGACACACAGATTTACAAATACGGCACACATGAAGAAAGGCGCCTGCGGCTAGCCGGCGAATCGATAAGCTGTCCACGCACACGTGTGCCCGATCACACACAACCACACTCGTGCTCGCTACAATATTATCAATATTACTTGAAGAGTGTCGTGAAGAACAAAATAAAGACGTCAAAAATGGGAATGATGTTAATAATATTAGGTAAAGAAAGCCAAACAAAACAACTAGAAACACAAATGCTACAAAACTTTTCATTGCTGAAAGAAAAAATAACGATATACTAATTTACTGGTCCTGTATATCAACTTGAGAGCTGGTGACTTCAATGATGGATCACGACGCGAAACGCGGATTTTCGTACCTATTCCTTCATCTTTCGTAGCTAGCACAACACCAAATTATTTTGCTTTTCGTTGGCTAGAATAACATACCTATAAAATTGATACTGTTTTTTCCCAAATACCCAACAAAAACTGGTAGGTTTTATGAAAATATTGAAACCTGATTTTCTAAACTCTGTATACAAAATATTAAGTCAGTAGTACTTAAGTATGTGCGGTAGTGATAGGTGTACTTATAATTCTTCTTTCTGTTCATGTTTTCAATAGTAATAGTTTTACTTTGTGTCACACAAACGGACAGCTGTTTTCTAATTGCCCGATTATGAGAGATAAGTCTGGCGTTAAGAAAAAATCCAAACGCTTTTAAACGGTGCTAATTACAGTCGACAACGTTCAATTTACAGTTCACGTAATAATGGAAAAGAAGTACTTCCGCCACCCATCAAGCAAACTTAACAATGTACGGGTGCTAATCGATTGAAAAGAAACATTGAAGTACTCTACTGTGTATTAGATGGAAATGTCAAAAAGATTGTAAATACCGTACAATGTCTGTCAGTGTTTGACCGGCTATTCCTCGCTGTATTGCATAATAAAGACTCACCTGAAACAAAGAGAAATATACGTTTAATAACAATGAAACCATTTAAGGTAAAATTACCTATACTAAGTAAGGTATTAGGTATACATATAGGTAATTTAAGTGAAAAAAAGTGAAAACTGTAATAGTCTTTGACCTTACAGGACCAGCATGGTTGAAAACGATGAAGCACCAAGCCCAGTTACCAGTAAGCATCACCGTCTGTATACCAGTACGTTTGATAAAGAAAATGTTAGACGCGTTCAAAATGTGTTGTTACAGGCGAATGATGAGGATACCATGGATAGAGAAGGTAAGAAATGAAGAAGTATTACAAAGAATAGGAGTACAGTGGAAGTCAATAAGAAATAGGCGAGATAGGTTGGTAGGACACCTTCTCAGGCATAAAGGTCTAGTCAGAGACATATTAAAGGCAAAAACGGGAGTTAGGAGGGGTAGAAATATAACTAGATTAGATTACTGTTCGCAAATAATTAAGGATGTGGGTTGCTCTAGTTTTAGGGAAATGCGAAGATTAGCTCAGGATAGGAAAGAGTGGAGGTTCGTATCTTAGGACTGACCACCTTATAATGATGAAGTAGTACAAATGGTCATCAGCCACATAATTACATTCCACTTTGTGCAAAAGAATTGACTTTAGGTTTTTCTATCTATTACCGAATTTTTGACATATTTTTGGTTTCAATACAGAAGCTCGTCAAGAAATATTCCGTAAACTGATTTTAGCTCAACATTAGAGAAGTGCACAGCAGCTACCTACAAAACCTATCCTACCTATCCCTCTTGCCGTAGACAGAACTTAAATTGTCTGCGATCACAGTAATTATTAAAAGAGTTCCTGAGGATCCATGTCTTGTAGGTCAGATTTCAAGAATCCAAAACGATAGATATAATTAAAATTTCGATACTTTGTTTAAATGTATGGATTTCCTGACTTCATTTACATAATATTATCGTCTTAGATCTTTTCTAAGGCTTCATGCAAGACGTTTACCACACTTCTTGATGTAGAATTAGAATTTCCGTTCACAGAGTTTCCCTGTTGATACCCATCAAGTATATTTCCACCCTTTTCTAGTTTGGATTTTGTTGCTAGACTGAATTTAATAGAATGAAGTACACTGGAGATGACTTTTCTTCAAAAAAAACATAGTAAACGCCATGCAAGAATTACACACCTGAAACCTATTAACCCTTCGACTAGTTTAGCTGAGTACGCATTTCTTACCAAACGTTCATCATTGAATATAATACAGCACATCTGAACAATGTTCAACTGAATATAATTAATTACTTCACATCTGATTTTACAGTAGGCGTTGGTCGGATCGTTCCTTGCTTTAGTCTTTGATGTTTCTACGATAAATCCCTCAGTCGATCAAAAAGGCAGAGAGTTCTGCTACTGCTGTCAGTTTTCCAACTGTGTACGCAGACTACCATAGAATGCATGCACGTATCATAATAGAAATTATGGGTGTGTTTCGGGTAAAAGGTCGGCACGGGTGCTGCTTCGCGAACGGTTCGTTGCCATTGCGAGATAAATCAGTCGTCGGCAGAATTAATAGTTGTTGCTAGTGAACAAGACGCATTTGACGCTAAACATGATTAAGAATTATTTAGCGGCATTTTATATGTACACCGGTCGCAACATACCAACAACATGGTAGGTAGGTAGTTAGGTAGGTATCCGTGCCTGTGTGATGACCACGCCGGTATAAAGGTGCGATAGCATTAATCTAAATTAAACCGTTTTGTTTGCGAAGGCGCCACCCTGTTTGCCAAGTCTAGTCGCTAAATTTGGTACTAGTTCAATTGATTAGAAACCTTATTTAGATATTAGTGGTTTCCGGATTTGTTGGCCATGGTTGACTTTTCGTCATTAGCTGTGGATGACATCTTCGACAGCAAGCCACTCAATATGGCATCCACAGCTAATGATGAAACATTTCGTAGTATCATTGGTCAATTTAGACCATTGTCCACCCGGAATCCTCCAATGTCCAAATTGACTCAGACCTGAAACCTGCAGCAATTAAAAACCTTATTGTTTTATCCTCATCATCGAGCTGTGTAAAGTGGTGATTGTGGCAAAAGGCTTTTTTAAGAATATTACTATTAGGAATGGAGATGATTAAAGAAAAAAAGTGATGACTGACGAAATAAAGACAATGTAGCAGTGAAAGTCTTTAAATTTATGAAACGAATATGACTATGCCAGCATCCGCTTGTACCATCGACGGAAATTTCAGAAAAACCTAGACCAAGACAAAAGCGGACCTGGGACCGAATGGGTGTCCTAAATCCCAGACCATGTTCGCTCCACTGGACCACGCCGTTTAATTGGATTAACTGCCACCATTTACCAATATGTAAACTGAACACTGAATCAGAAGTATCCGATGAGAATGGCGGATCAGTGTTTGACATGTTTAGAAGTGGGACGAACAAAAATTTGAATGCAAAGACACCTTGAACTATTCGTGCCAGTTTGTATGAATTTAGCTTTCCTACAACACTGGGGGAATAACAGAAAAAGACATCGACGTGGCATTAAAGTCATACTGGCTTCAGAGGGAAGGCGTTGACATTACAAAAGAAAATTTATGTCACTTGGCGCCAGGACAATTTGAGTTTCCTGTTAGCACTACTCGTTTTAAAGAGAATTATTATCTATTGTTCAAGTTGCGTGTGTCAAAAGGGCAAATCGTTTTGAAAGGTTTTCATTTGTGAGATACCTAATATTTCGCGATTTCTTAAGAAATGAGCGCGTGCTGCAATCAACCAGACATGACAATTGATGTTTTAGAAATGTTTGCATTTTATAGTCGTAAACATGCAAGGCTATGCGTGTGAGTGAAATGCGCACGTACGCACTTATGTGTGTGTGTATGTTTAGAGAAGTTTGTGTACACATCGAAACATTTAACTGAATACGTTAATGTCACTTATTTCAGTTATTCGACTTGATGGCTTCTCCTCCCTGAACAAACACAGAAAGATAATCAGGTGGGACAGCCCATTAGGCGGTATGACTATTGTTAACTCAATAGAAAAATTCATTCATACCATAGAGCAATTCCTAGACTACAACACAACAAACGATAAATCATAGCGAGATTCAATAAATGATAATTATTTGCAAACGAAAACAGATGTTCTTTTGACTATTCGTAACGAGCAGTTTCCACAACTAATCGATGAACATTGGGACCAAAAAAACTGGAATGAATTTGAAAGTGAAAAAGAGTAACTCATCTCAATTTGCAACAACTAACTTTACTTAGCACTTTTTATGGAATGAAACATTTGGTCATAGATTTTTTGGAGAAAAATTGGGTGTATTTTACTTTTAGTTGACGTTTTATTAGCTTTGAAGTTCACTTCTTAATGGAAGATCTACAAACAACTTAAAAATCATTTTTGGTAACGGGCCCAGCCGATCCTTTCAGACATGTTGATGGCAGTAAAGTGCACGACTGTTGTTTGGGGAGGACGTGTTGGAAATTAGAAGAGGACCATCGATCCAGGCCTCCCAGTGACAGCCACGTGCCAGAGCCAGCAGATATCGTAATGTATAAAGGTTTTAACGCAACATGAATCTACTTTTTGTTAGTGTACTATACGTTTGTAGAATGGAAATTGAATTTTTATTTGTTTTGGTTTTTGGAACTGATCAGATTCTATAGTTTAGTTTAAAGCTCGCTGAACCACACCAACAAAACCTAACCTCGTCATCCATATGTAATTGATTACAGTATTTGCATTTCCATCTATAAAATTGGTTTTCCCTGTCAATGTGTTATTAAAAATTTTCTATAATTACTTTGTTAAATGAAGGAAAAACGCCATTCCACTATTATTTATAGACGGTAATAAAAATGCTCTCTGTTGGTTCGTACAGTTTTTTGCTATTTTATTTCTCCTTTCACATGAACATTGTGTTCCGCCTCTCTCAAAACAACCCAATAGAAAAATGTTGACGAAAATAGCTAAACTGATTCCTAGAAATGTTGACACTCTGTTGCAATTACAATTTTGTTTGAATTAATGGGCAACCATAAATAAAACAGCACTTGAAGAATACCAACGACTTGAATTTATTGTATTTGCTTTTGGTAACCATCACCAAAGAACAATCGGTTTCTTTCTCTTGAAATCGCCATATAGAAAAAAAGAGTTATTCAACCCACGCGTTTCAAAATAATTGTAACGGACCCATCCAAGTTCAATGCCTAAATTGGTGTTAATTTTACAAGAATATACACAACACATGGTTTACATAACAAAGAAGAATTCGAAGTATATCAGACCGTTACATTACGAAAATGATGTATAATGTCCTTACAAAAGGATTTTTTGTTGGAAGGCCGCAAGAAAGACTTTATTTATATCTAATGTATTCGGTGATTTGAGCGCGACTATATTCGGAAATGGAATTCTATTATATTGTAACACATAAACATTGGATTCTTGCCGGTAATGTCCACTAATGTTATTTTAAAGAAGGATAATTTAGTTAAGTCAACACTGTGCGTCATGTCGTATAACTGGAACCATTAACCAACCTTTCAAATTCTGCAATTAATCTTATACCAAGCTATATAAAGACATACTTGGGTACCTATCTGAATAGAGAAAAACGGAAATATTTTTAATGAATCAACAAATACAAAAATTGCAAATAGTGGATGTTCCCTTACAGTCATTTGGTCATTGACCCACCGTCCAATTTTAATACAACATGCAACTGAATTTTATCAATGTCGCCAATAAAAAGCAAACAATTTTTATAAATTAAAGCGATAACGATAATAATAATAAAGCGCATCGAAATCGATGACGTTTTGATATCATCCCAATTTTCAGCATCATTTTTTCTGGACTATTTGAAAATGACACTACAGCTTCCTTATGATTTACGGAGGAACCTATTAGTAATTAGAAAAGAACCATTTCAATGACCCACCAATTTTAATGCAACATGCAACTGAATTTTATCAATGTCGATTGTATAGAAAACAGACAATTTTTTATAAATTATCGCGATAACGATAACGATTCTTGTTTTAAAACGCATCGAAATCGATAATGTTTGGATGTCTTCCCAATTTTCAGCATCATCATTTCTGGACTACTTCAAATTAACCTTACAGCTTCCTTATGATTTACAGAGAAATTCATTAGTAATTAGAAAAGAACCAAAAGCTGTAATGATATCGATGGTCCGATCCAAAAATTGAAAAGAGTCGCTGTTCCCTTACGGTCACTTGGCCATTGATCCACTAATTTTAATGCAACATGCAACTGAATTTTATCAATGTCGATTGTATAGAAAACAGACAATTTTTTTATAAATTATCGCGATAACGATTCTTGCTTTAAAACGCATCGAAATTGATAATGCTTTGATGACATCCCAACATCATTTCTGGACTATTTCAAAATGGCCCTACAGCTTCCTTATAATTTACGAAGAAATCCAATAGTAATTAGAAAATAACCATAAGCTGTGATGATGTCGACGCTCCGATCCAAAACCTAAGCCTTTACTAATTTATCGAACTGAATTGAATTCAGATTTAAAGAAAATTTCATCCGACTTGAACGGTTCCAACTAGTAATACACGTCTAACAAACACGTAGTTAGTCGCGAAAAAAGTTTGAACACACAATCGTTTCGTTACGTTTGATGAAAACAGAACCGAGCAAATATTAAAGGTCCTCCTACGTATGTAGCAGTTCTTTGGTTTGCACCGAAAAGGCGTTTTAACGAAGACCGTAGTTCGACAAGAAAAAAAGTCAAACAACAATATCCAGTTAGTATAACTACCGCAAATAACGCTCCAGCCAACTTGTTCGCAAATAAAAAATTGAAAAAAATATCCGAAATGACGGATGTACACATATGCAAGTACGATGTATGTTTGACGAAAATATACACATTTGAAGCAGAACGATGAACTTCACATGAGGTTCGTGAACTAGCGAAAAACAAGTAAACGTTAGTGTTCAACCTGACAGTTAAATATTTTCTTAGATAATATTTTTACAGACAGGTAAGAATAATGAAGGAATATTCGGATTGTATGTTTTCAGAAAGAAAAAGTGAATCTGATAGGTAACGTACTCCTTCTACTTTATATGATGAGATAATACTTTGTATATGGTCGTGCCCTTCAATTATGATACAGAGAATTGCCAGTATTGTATAATAAAATAGGTGGAATCATATACATATGTATACTAATAACTGAGAAACTGCAATCATCATCATAAGGTCGTCAGTTGACTCGTCGACTAGTTGGACACGCACCTCCACTCCTTCCTATCCTGAGCTAACCTTCTCATATCCTTAAAACTAGAACATTCCACATTCTTAACTATTTGCGAACAGGAATCTAATCTAGGTCTACCTCCGCTCCTCCTATATCCTGTTTCTGCTTCCAATATGTCTCTGACTAGACCTTCATGCCTGAGAAGGTGTCCCACCAACCTATCGCGCCCATTTCTTATTGACTTCCATAGAGTCCTCTGTTCTCTTACTCTTTCTAATACCTCCTCATTTTTAACTTTCTCTATCCACGGTATCCTCTCTATTCGTCGGTAACACCTTATTTCGAACGCTTCTAACCTTTTATTTTCCGCTGCGTCCACTGTCCATGTTTCGCACCCGTACAATCTTTTTCGAATTTCTAAGTTAATCGTTCGCGAGCATAGAAGTGACATCTTTTTATAGAAGGCGACTCGACCCTACGCTATCCTCTGCTTTATATCCCTACTACTCCTTCCGTCCTAACTTATCTGACTACCTAGATACCTAAAATCAGCCATTTCTTCTAATCTTTCGTCTCCTATCTTTACATTTACCATTCCTTACTTCTTCTTAAATACCATAAAATTGAAAAATACCAACATAGTTGATCTTTTCTGAAAACCAAAACAAGATTTCTCCTGTGGCTGAAACAATAACGAGGCGGAACGTCATTTGTCCAATGTTAGAAACTTCATCTGCATAGAAATCACCATGGAAGCCATTGCCCTAGTTGGATAATTCTTACGCAGATCAAAATGGAAGCAATTAACTCATTAGTAACTACTGCATACACACATATAATTATAGACATGTACGTGTTGATGCGGTTGATTAGAAATCGAATACTAAAATCGATTATCCATTACGGCTTCACTCGGTTACAAGTTGATTTATTACGTTTATTCGCCAAGAGTAATAAATCAATCGGTTACTAGCGTACCTACATCTAATTAAAACAGTACCATAAGCTGCTGATAATAAAACCATAAGTACATTTCTACGGTTCGGTACTCAAAGGGCCCAACGAACCACTATTGTTGTGGCGATGTTGTCTTGCCTGCCGTCTGCTAGATCCTTCTAACTTCCAAGCCAAAAAAATGAGATATCGACATTGCCAGATTCTCTGATTACAAATGACGACATAACAGTCATGTCAGTACCATTTTGTTATGATGGTAATTCTTTTGTCTTATGTAGATTAAGTCGCCAATGTAGAGCGCATTGACTCTACATGGAACGTCTTCTAAATCGTTTAGATCGATCGTATGGATAAATTCGAATCCAAAGTTGGTATTCATCGATAGTCGTCGGTCGCGCAAAATTATCATACGCCGCTACTTTGTTGACATTTGCGCCTTCCACGTTCTTGCCGTTCGTCGCTGTCTTCGTCGTGGGAGGATCGGCGGTTATTAATCAAAGCGCGCGCGTGAAGCATTCTAATAGCATAAGCTGGCCGCGTTCACTGGAACGACTGCGGCTTTAAATCATGTCTGACCGAAGTTCATTATTGTTTAGAAATTTGCATGAACCTAACTAACCGTACAACTACTAATAGCGAATAGACTATCAATTCTGAACGGTTTAGAAATGCCGATTGCCCAAGTAGTTTAAAAAATCCAATGAAAATGCAGTCTTAAATCAATCAGCGTAAAGGACAGTGCTTTTGCGCTCTTCTTTTCAGATTTAGCCAACTCAAGTGAGATGGAAGGAAGAGACTCATGTGAAAGGTTTGTATAAACCCGAAACCTAAATTTTCTGTTAGGCCTAAATTCCAGAAGAGACAATATCATCTCAAAATAAGTTTTCAAATCTCAAAATCTACGTTTTGGACCGCCTCAGTGACAGAACTCTCTGAATAGGCTGTTGGAATTACCAAGATGCAATAGATGTTGTACTGACATGTCTGAAGTCTGCTCAAACTCATATAACGATAGGTTCTTATTGGAATCAAGAACAATACACCATTGTTGGACACATCAAAGCATTCACTTCGTTCATTGTACGAATCGACCATCATATCCTACGTCGTAATCGATGTCCCATGTATCCCGGTCATACATTTGTGAGGCTGTTCCACTTCCTGCATTGTACGACGTGGATCCGGTTTATTAATTGCAATTTTATCGCGGCCAAGGTCAACTTGCGAATGCACATCCTTCGCGAAGGTACTCATACAGGTAATTAATCCTTTCTTCTACTCGTGTAGGTACCTTTCAAGAGAACTGCCCATCACGATTATTATGATCTCATCAATCTCTTGCAACTGATTATATTACGGATATCGCTTCAGAGAGCGTACGGGCCAACGAACTTTCCAAAGGGCAAAAGAACAATATGCATTGAAGTTTCGTTAATTAAATGCAAACCAAAAAGAACATTTTAATCTGACACCAACAATTTTCTTCTAATTGTAAAGAGTAGGAGACGGAGACAACTTATTGCAACTTTCATCTTGAGATAATGTGGAAGTGTTCAGAATACGATCAACCGTTGGGACCCATTATAGGATGGAACCATTGAAAATCATGGGAAACCATATGGAATAAATGACTCAATACTTTATTTTTTCCATTCGTGAAATTTTTTAAAATCTGTCCACTTTTACACAACAAGCCTTCCGACCATCAGCTAGTTTGGGACTTTTAGGTTATAATTTCTTTCTTCAGAGAACCAAATCAGGTGATAGACATCCAAAATTGAGAAGTAGCGTTGGGACAGTCCCATAACTATCCTCATTTTGTTTTTACGGTGTAGCAATTGCAGTTGAAATAGCATACCGTATTTCGATAGGGTGCAGTTCACATTTCCACAATACGTAAAGTTGAAATGTGAGTCGGTAGGGTTACTGTTCAAAAGTGTGCACGGACCGCACTTACGCGTCATTATTTAATCTCAAACCCATAAATATACCTTCATTCAACGGTAATATTCATAAAAGAGTTTAAATCTCACACGCAAACGGCTACCTGACACCCGTGAAGAAGAAGCCTCTTCTTCATGTGAAAAGAAAGGCAGCAAGGTAGGTAGACGGCACGGTAGGAGTGCATGCCTCCTAATTCCAGAAGCTGGGTAAGTTTATATTTATATACGCAAGTATAGTTGATGCAATATGAGGTGACAGTATGACAAATGTTAAGCAAGTAAGTAAACTTAACCTACGTATATAAATACTATTTTAAAGGTAGTTCAGGAATAACGTACCTAGCACTCATACAGGAAACGATCTGGTGACAAATAGAACGTCTTTCATTGATATTCATGAAAAACATAACGTTCTTATGGATTTTGACAAATGTCAGTCTGAGTCTTTTGCCCAATAGCTTTACTAAAACATAACCTAAATATATTAAGGATTTTTTATTATTATCACAATTGCAATCCAGGATGACCGTTGTACATTTTCTCCGCAAAGATGACTGATTCTTAATTGAAGTAACGTCATCATCCTCTTAGGAATCGTAGGAATGGGTAGGTAGTGGTTGAGGTATGAAATATGAGACGGAGGAAATGAAGGCAGAAAATCGTTAGTGGAATATTACCGCCCTATCAATTGTCTAATTGATCCAACGAAACCACACAAAAGCCTGGACCAAGGCAGACAGACGTGGAATTGAACCGGTGTCCTTCCGAATACTAGGCAATGGTTCTAAACTTCTAGGCCATGTCATTCGGTCCTACCTACCGACCTTTGGATTACAGTAAAAGTTTAAAATAAGTACAGGTTCAGGAGGGCATTACATTTCAATTCTGTCCTCCCGTTAATAAACAATTTCTTAATTATTCGTTTACACTTCCACAAAACTTGCCAAATGAAATCGTGTAAACTCTATTTGTCGGTAAAGTTCCTCTGCAAACGCAGCATTATACAATGTACAACTGAAATTTCTCTTACTCTCTTCCAAAACATCGCCTTAAATTTATTAGTACAATCTTCTTATCGTCAGTTACTAATTCGTGTTAAGAGGAGCATAAAATTATCACGGAATTTTTCGCTGAGCGGTAAGGAGCTTCTGCATTGCCTGTTTCCACTGGATTCTGTTAATAACTTAAGTGCACTACGCGCTATGGCAGTTGAACCCAAAAAATAAAAAGGTATCGACTTTAATGGTTCACCTTCAGAATAAAAACATCAAGTTTCCGGAAATAATGACATACTTTACATACAAAAAACAGCCGCTATTATAATAATTTAGTAATCAAAGAGAGGGATTTTTATCTACATCAGAAGAGAGGTAGGCACTACTGATGATTCTCTACGTGGATCTTTCAGAATTCTAAGATGAGCCCCACTGACCGTGCAAATTTCTATCTATGTAGATCATTCCGGAAAGACACCGTATCGATTCCGAGTCCATCTGCCCTGGTTCAAATTCTTCTATGTTTTCCTCGGATCACCTGGGAAAATGCTGCTGTAGAATAATATTTTGATACAATCTTTCGCTTCTCTTCAGTTTTCTTCTCGTCCGTCTCATCTTTCTTACTCCAAACACTACCCACCCATTCCCACGAACCCTAAAAGAAGGGAAAGAGGGCCTTCCGCCCTATCGTGGCATAGTCCGGAGGAACCATCATTAGTAGCTGGTAGGAATGAAACATCTAAAATATTTTTTAACGAATCCAAATCGGTCAAGGCGTTTTGACAAATGCTTAGCACTCAGGAGAATGACGGTTCGATTCAAGATCCGTCCGCTCTAGCCCAAGTTTTTTTTTAGTTCTTTTAGATCACTTGGGCAAATGCTGGAGAAGTAATATTCTACAGATAGTCTTTCACTTATCTTCTGTCCTCATTTCGTTCATCTCATATATCTCACTCCCCAATCTCCATCCACTCACTCCCACGATTCCTAAACGGAGGCTGAAGGAGATCTTCCGCCCTACCCTATGGTGTAATCCGGAGAGACCACCCGCCCACCAGCATTAATAGCTAGTGGTAATGAAATACCCAAACGGTTTTTTTTGTGCAAATTACTACTTTAACTAGATAAGGCGGAGTGGGAGCTAGAAGAGATGCAAAATTGAAATACGTCCTATGGACATTTAAAAGCAAAGGTTTTCCATTTTCATGATTTATATGCATGTGTTTTAGGTGGGTACCCAAGGCAACAAAACTCCACATTGACAATGCCCAACAATGCGGTCGATACCTAGGTTTCAACTATATGCATTAAATCGCTACCAGGGTCAATCCATACATTCCTTGTTCTGTGAAAAGTTTCTACCACATGTTTACTCAAAAAATATTATCGTGTCAGCTTACCAATTTCTAAGAAAGTATCACAAAAAT
Source organism: Agrilus planipennis (assembly GCF_000699045.2). Lineage (NCBI taxonomy): Eukaryota > Metazoa > Arthropoda > Insecta > Coleoptera > Buprestidae > Agrilus > Agrilus planipennis. Next base: position 1,194,403 of record NW_020438942.1, read on the forward strand.
TTTATACTTAAATATGAACACAAGTAAAATTTTATTTAATAAATAAACATAGCTCCTAATTTAACGTTTACTTTCATGAAAGTAAACTTTTAGAGAACACTCCGTGGGAATATTTTGACGGTTAGAACGAGATTTTAATATTCAAAGTGAATTAGACGATTTATTGAACCACCTCATGACATATTTATGCTCGTATAAAAAGTAAATTGATCGTCAACACGCGCGGTCATTACTATCAGTCAGAGATTCCGGGTTCAAACACCGTGTTCGATAATAAAATTTTACCGATCGCCGTTTTTAACTTGTCAATTACGAGCCTCCTAAATCTGCAATCAATAAAATCAATATTCGCCATCGCCGTGAATTTATAAAAACATGAAATGTACCAACTCAACATGTGGATCTGTAAGTATTTAATTATTATTTTGGCGTTCCGTGAAATAATTCACGAAAATCATTTTGGCATCCATTGATCCATGATCTATGATCTATGCCGTACGTGGTTTGGAATGGAAAGTTGCACTTTTATATAAAATAACTCATATACAGAATTAGGGTGTTAAATTTTAGTTTAATTTGAATTTATCTCTTGAAGACCCATTTTAAATAAAGCCTAATACTTGGAGACTTATTCAAGTCATCTAAATTGTACCAGGTCTCTAAGTCTGATTTATATGTGTCTTTTTTTGAAGTTGGTTTTAATTATTAATGGCCCCCGTATATGTCGGCTTGTGGGGAAAAAACAGGAAGGTTGACATAACCTCGTTTCGCTTTAGGTACGATTGGCTCTGGCTGCTATAAATTCAATGCGAATCGCGAATTATAGTGGCGCCTGCGATTGCGCAAACCAATCGATAGTGCAATACTAATAATAATAATAATACTAATAATAGCAATAGCCGTACATAATGATTGCATCGATTTTTCCTATGGTTTTTTACACTTGCAAAAGACCACTTAGCACACCTACGGTCCGAGATAATTACACAGTTAATGGCACGAAATTATAGACTCATGCAATTCCCTAAAGTGTAATATCCTATCCATAAAACGTTCTACGCCATTAAAAAAAGTTAATCTACTATGCAGGTGCCAGCTGTACAAAGAGAATTGTCACCCAGATGATAAATACGTAATAATTATAGTAGGAAAAGTGACCCTGAAAATAAAAGGACATAAACATCACACTAGGTACCCAGGCTGGACAATAATGACTTAAAGTGCACGCGCACTACTTCAATCATCATTAGATTCGCATAATCCCTTAAACGCCTGAGGATTTCTACGCTAAAGATGGCAAGAAATTCATGATGGACAACCCCATTAATGTTTAAAAAGCAAGGAACCTGCTTAGGTCTGACATTTCCGATAGGTTTTTTGTTCATGGTTCATCTTTTGTTTTTTATTACTTGCTCTGTGATTTAAGCTTGGTGTCATACATGTAGAAACATGACCCATCATCAATAATCAACCTTTAATCGAAGCTTCAGTTTTTCCAACTGATACAATATCCGATCCTCAGCTTCTGCTTGGATGTCAGCAACTTTGGGGCGATTTGCTCAATGTATTCATCAATACACAACACCAAGGGTCATTCTGGCCTTGAATCATCTTTGCAGTCTTCACAGTCTAATTCTTTAATAAGGGTTGTTAGACCTAGCGGGTTCCTTCCACAAACAGCCAACGACATTTAATCAATTATCTTAGAATACATTGCAAGTTTGATGTTGAATAGTTTCTTCATCTGCCGATTATTTTCACTATTGCCACTTCTGGCTGCACGCAGTTCTCTAATGATCTAACGGTCATTAGAAATTCAGTAGGTCTCTCTTTTATGTTGCAGCAAATGAGAATGGACTGTAAATCATCTATAGAAGCTAACTTCCTACATTTACCGGTCAGCGAGCCACCCTGTACAGTTTGGACTTTCGCAAAATAAAGGAGAGTGAGAAGGAAATGGCCGACGGAATATCCGCTTGTCATATATTTTATCATCGAACAACGACGTCGAGTAAACGTCGATATTCGTCCCACCAACCTAACTGCTCGCAAGAGAGGAGAAACGACAGTAAATAATCGGGATGACGGAAACGGTTCGGTCTCTGACTATCTGACTGTGCTGTGTGCGCAAACTTGCCTATGCCCCTTGTGTCCTTTCGTTGGCTGAGAGCGTGGCGGTCGCGGACACGGTCGCGGCTGCGGCCGTCCGCGTCCGAACGAAAACCGCCGCGGGCATCGCAACAATATTTACTTTTAATGTATGCAATTAGAGGCAGGCAATGAATGCTTGAACAAGCTCGTAAAATAAAGAACGTATTTTCTTGTTGTATTCAAATGGCAAATGATATGCGGCAACTGCTAAGCCGCATTTTCACGCGTCATATTTATTGGAAGTGGCAAGAAACGGTAAGAAAAGTTATTATCTGCTGATTCTACATACATATACACGCATACATACGTCTGTCTCAGGTCGGTCTTTACGTGGTTGTGTACGCCGCGCCGTCAAGTCATCTCTCCCAAGTAATTTCTAAATGTATAAACTACAGATTTTATTATGATCGAAGCGGTAGTTGAGGAGGGCCGCCACTACTCGCGAGCCCACCCAATCGCCGTATATGACCAGCTATGATTTTTTTATTAACGGATTCATAACAAATAGAACTTTCACTCATTTCATTTCCTTACTAAGGTATTAGCTATCTGCATTAAAAAAGAATTTTCAACTGACGAAATTTTTAACTGTCGTCATAAATAACACTCATAAGTATATTATGTTATATGTGGTCATCATCATAAGGTCTTCACCCCAAAGAACGATTGGACACGCACCTTCACACCTTCCTATCTTGAGCCAATCCCCTTCTGACTCTCCTGTTTTTGCTTCTAACATGTCTCTAACTAGTCCTTTGAAAAGTCACAAAAGTGATGTCTTTTTATTAAAAATGACCCGACCATGTATCATTCTTTGTTTATATCTCTAGTGCGTTTTTCCGTATTGAGTTATCTGACTCATACATATATCATCATACACTTATAGTACTTTTTGTTTTAGTTTTAGACCTATGTTGTAAACGCGTTTGTAGATGTTTCAAGTTCGACATCTTTATGCAAGTACATATTATATCCAATTGGATAGTCAATTCCATCTTACCAACAATTTTTTGAAGATTATGCCCATACTAAATTGGGCTGCAATTTGTAGGATATCTATGATAACTTATTTTGAATTATGCTGTCCATTGTGTTTGTGACTGAAAGAAATCTAAGAATTTGAATATTTCTTCGACGAAACTTACAACATATCTAGATGGATGACGTTACAACTGTGGCAGATGTTCGAACAGCTTTGGTTAATTTCCTTTAAAAATTTTGATCTCCACATTTTTGATAGGACCGTATATAATGGGACATGGTTGATATCAAACCATTATGTTATTTATTTTGCTTGGGTCAATTACTAACTACGAACTAAGTACTAACATGAAGGTACGAAGTGAGATGTAATCACGGGAAAAAAAAATTTTAGGTTATGGCTTTAGAATGATTTGTGTTTGGCGTATTGGTAGATTCGTGTTGATGATGCTTTCGCTGAAAATCTTTATGGATGTCTTCTTAATGATACTAATTTATGGACCGTGCAGGGGACTATGCAAAACAGGCAATAAAACTTAATTTACGACTATTCACCTCTTTGTCTTACATCGCGAAAGTTATTGTTTGCACACACGCGAAATTAATGCCTGATCGGCCAATGCAAGCGTGAAAAAATGGACTGTCGAATTATAAAATAATTAATAGGATTAACTATTAAGGATTGAAATACTGTAATTCCACTAAGCGATAAAACAAAATATTGTTAATATTTATACCATATGTAGGTACCTATGTAGATATACCAGAAAAAAGATATTTACATACATTCTAGGAAACGGTATTTGTTTCCCATGCAATTTGTTTTACATGATTACTACAGTAAATATTGCGAATCTCTTTCAGTCTAAAGGTCGATACACACTTTTTAAACAGTTCCGTCTAATAATCGTCTCATACGAATAGTTTACGTTCAATCCGATCAGTGCTAAAAATGGAGTCTACAATAACATGTACTAATCTAGCGATTAATAATGTTTATGTACTTTTCACTTGCATAAAGTTACGACATTACAGTTACATAGCTGTAACATTTGATTAATTGGGTCCTTAATAAATAAAAATTATTTTGAAGTGAACATTTCTCATATCTCAGACACCTCAAATTGTAACATGTCCCTCCCTACTATTTCGTATGAGTAGCAGATAGTGATGATCAAACCATTTATTTATCAATCACTGTCACTACCTGCTACTGCTATTTTTAGCGGGTTAGAAATAGATGTTCATATTTTGCGAAGCTTTTGGAACATTTGTTACTTCCAGAAATAATATACAACTAACAGGTTGTTGAATGTTTAGTCAGCTGAACAGTACCCGAAGCAACAGTTCTAAAAAACGACTTGAGGGAGTAAGGTTTTATTCGGTAGGGTAAGTGCTTAGCACTCGGGAGAACACCGGTTCGATACTAGGTTCGTTTGTCCTGGTTCAAGTTTTTCTGTGGTTTCCCTGTATCCTTGGAGCAGTAATAAATAATCTTTCACTCCCTTCTATCTTTATTTTACTCATCTCATATCTCTGATCTCAACCAATACCCACTTACTCCCACTATTTCTAACAGGAGGCTGAAGTGGCCTTTCCGTCTTGTTCTCCAATAATCCGGAGCGGTAGCCCGCATACCAGTGGGAACGAACAGTCAAAATACTTTTTTAATAAGTAAAAAATAACAACTCATCACTGGTGGTACACACGAGGTACAGAATACAGTATTGTGACAATTTGGTATATGAAGAGACACACGTTTTGTCGTTCAAGAATAATAGTTTTGTATATTACAGTAAATATTAGTATCAACCCGGAAATCAACTCAATTTTTGTTTGATGATGATGTTTGTAATTCACTCTAAACCAATCCAAAAGTTCATGTCAATGGAATCGCGAGCAATTAAAGTGTTTTTATTCTTTAACAAACTTTACGCTACATTTTATATCTTGTATAAGTATTTTAGAAGGTTGTTATTGCATATCATTCACACCATCGCCTCGGTATGGCGGCAGGCGACCTGTTGATATTGATAATAGTAAAAATGTTCAAAGGCCAACTTCGGAGCAGAAATCGTGACATTACATAGTCGAAGTCATTCCGTATCTTCCGGAAAGAACTAGAGAAATGTGTGTTCTGGCTAATTTATGACTTGTATTAAGTATTACTTATGTTGCTATACATATAAATTACAATAAAATAAAGCGAACGTCATTCATACCAGATTCTTGAGATGTCCTTGATTTGTTCGTTTTTACCGTTTCATTAAAGAGGCAAGAATCCTATGAATTAGCAATGTTCTGAATGGTAAGAAAATAAATACACCTGTGCTAATTTTCCGAAAAGTATCAGGCATGGGATAAAAATGGAATGTTCTCTGCAATTCCGATATATTGCATGATCATGCTAAATACGAAAATTGTTATAAACTCATAAGTTTTTGGAACGCGCTACCACCGGTTAATTCTTGCATTTTTTAGTCAACAAATGATAATAGCCCATGTTGTCAAAGAATAAATATAAGAACAACGGTCAAAAAATCTATTTCTAAAGGCCAAGGTCTTGATGAGTTTTCGCACTAATAATGTGCAGTCAGACCAAGAAGAAGAGCTCTTCGTCATTGAAACTTTTCGTCGAGAAACTCCTAGTGCTTTAATGTTGCTGAATGTTTCCCGCTATAAACTTGAAGGATTACAGGTACTTCCTTATGGATCTTGTTGTATATTTTGCGCATTCTGACTTCTTGACTTCAAGAGTTTGCTAATCTCACAAAAACAGCTCATTTAGAGCAGACTGGCAGTACATTTTATTGACCGCTATATATTTCCCATGGCTTGCTCGGAATACCATAATACTCAACTGGGAACGTTTAGGTCTTCGATGAAGTTTTGGTATAAACTGCACACGTACGACAAATAAAATACCACAATTAATTACAATTTACAAGCAGTACCTCTTCTTCGTAATGTCCAATATGGTCGACGCTGAGAACCGCACATTTAAACTTGTGAAGTAACCACTGACTTTTCATGATTACAATACAAACTGATTTTTATTCAAAGTTATGGACCATGTATATTTATACCTACTTTTACATGACATTTTCTAAAGTAGCAACCCAAATTAGTCTTTTATTCTCGAAATAAGAGTCATTACAAAACATTCTTGTGACCTTACGTCGTTTGAATTTAAAGAAAAATATTATACATTGTTGAAAGGGGGTCATCCTAGTTAGGTAATTGAATAGATACCAATACTCTTCAGTGAACATAATGTGTGTAAATTGTGCTTTTTAAACAACTTATTCATAAAAAATATGACAACAGAGATACATATTCTATATTATAAAACATATAACGTTTGTACATCTGCATCAATATCTTGTCCAGGTTGACCAACTCAACAACAATAATAATGATTTTAACGGCAACTTGGGACACTTTTACGTATGATGTCGATAGCGCGTTAATAAATACAACAACTTTTCTTGTACTGACAATATAAAACATAAATTCCTATTAGAAGGAAATAAATAAGAATTACACTCTCGGTGGACGTCGAAAATTGAAGGAAGACCAAAAGTTTTGAAGGAATGCTGGCCGTTAAGCTGTCCAACTGATGGTAAAAAATATTATTTATACGCAACAAGTCTGTCGATGGTGCTTTAAGACTGGATATGTGTCAGATTTTTATTTATATTCTACCATAATATTCTTGTTAACGGTAAAACAGTACCAGGCCAGTTTGAAAAGTTGGTGCAAAAACAATAATGTGGCGCCTGGTGAATGGGTCACAGGATTATTGGGCTGATTCCTATTATTAGGGTTTCACAATTTGTAGAACTTCAACACCCATCATTTCCACTTTATGTTATCCATAAAATATTTGTTTAGAGCTGGGCGCTTTATAGTTCTAGCGGAGCATGATGATATTTTTGACTATTGCGCACATGCGCTGTGCCGAAACTGGGGTGCAGTACCTTTTTGTGTTATAGGATACACAATCCAAGTACTTATGATAAACATCGAAATTATTATAAATTCTAACAATGTTTATACAAAGTTGTACATTTAGTATTTTAGTATTTTGTGCTGTTAGGACTTCTTGAAGGTGATTTATTGCAGCTGTTACAAATGAATGGCGCAGGCGGCGATCGATACCGGCTGAACAGTACCCAAAGCAACAGTCCTAAAACAACCTGAAGGGGAAAGGTTAGTTAGTAGGTCAGAGAACATCTTCCTCAGGAATCCGACACTACCCAGTGGGGTGGGCCAGCTGGGTCTTCATGTTGACTTCTAATCCACGAAAACAAAAAAAAGCTTAGTAGCCGCAAGGACACCGGCTCCAGTCTGGGTCTGTCTATCCTGATCTAGTTTTATTTGTGGTTTTCTAGGATCCTTGGGACAGTAATATTCCATAGATAAGCAATTTTCCACTCCCTTCTGTCTTCATTTCATACATCTCATAGTTTTCATCTCAACCAGTATCCACTTCTTCCAACCATTCGTCACAGGAGATTGAAGAAGACATTCCGCCCTTCTCTTCGGCGTAACCAGGAGGGCAGCCCGCTTACCAGTGGGAACGAAACAGCCAAAAAACTTTTTTAAAAAGTAAAAAATACCAAACCATTACCAGTGGTAGACACGAGGTACAGAGTACAGTATTCTGACAATGTGTATGGAGAAACACAAACGTTTCGTCATTCGGGATTTATAGTTTTGTATATTACAGTAAATATTAGTATCAGCCCCGAGATCAACTCAATTTTTGTTTCAGCGTGATTTTTCAAACAGTTGTGAACTTACATGATGATGTTAGTAATTCACTCTATCATCATCATAAAGTCGGTAGTCCTAAGACTGGTTGGACACGTACCTCCACTCTTTCCTATCCTGAGCTAATCTTCGCAAAACTAGAACATCCCACATCCTTAACTATTTGTGAACAGTAATCTAATCTAGGTCTACCTCTACCCCTCCTAACTCCTGTTTCTGCCTCTAATATGTCTCTGACTAGACCTTCATGCCTGAGAAGGTGTCCTACCAACCTATCTCGCCTATTTTTTATTGACTTCCATAGAGTCCTCTGTTCTCCTATTCTTTCCAATACCTCTTCATTTCTAACCTTTTCTACCCACGATATCCTCATCATCCGCCTATAACACCACATTTCGAACGCTTCTAACCTTTTCTTTTCCGCCGCTCCCACTGTCCATGTTTCACACCCGTACAACGCCGTGCTCCAAACATACACCTTTAACAACCTTTTTCGAATTTCTAAATTAACCGTTCGCGAGCATAGAAGTGACTTCTTTTTATTAAAGGCGACACGACCCTGCGCTATCCTCTGCTTTATATCCCTACTACTCCTTCCATCCTGACTTATCTGACTTCCTAGGTATCTAAAATCAGCCACTTCTTCTAATTTTTCGTCTCCTATCTTTAATTCACTCTAAACAAATCCAAAATTTCCACTTGATGTTATCAATAAAACATTTGTATTGAGCTGGGCGCTTCACAGTTCTAGCAGAGCATGGTGATGTTTTTGACTATTATGTTCAAGCGCTATGCCGAAACTGGAGTACAGTTCTTTATATCGATTCTGTTGTGTTTAAAAATGGTGTGCCACATTATTGAAAGTGTTAAAGTGCAGACTTAGATTATTATCATCATGCTTCCAGTTACTTTCCTTGATTCAAGGGCTAAAAATTTTCTGGAGTCGCACTCACTGACGGGTCTTCTGTTCTCTCAATCTTTTCATGCTAACCTCGTAGTTATGCAACGAGAACAATCTTTTTGTTTAACGAAATAGGGAAAAATTTTATAGTATAATAAGTAAAGCATTGCATTTCATTATCTACGGCGTCTTGCGTGTTTGCTGCAATGTACATTTGCATGGAAACTACACTTTTTTTTGTAAAAATTATAAAGAGCGAGTACCTAACAAGGTTAAAAAATTCATAATTCTCCGTCTTATTAAATTTCATTCACTGCACATTTATACAATTTGCTTTCACTTGTTTCTGTTATTAAATGTTCTGTGAAACAAGCCAACAAATAACTAACGGTTTCTAAAGAGATGATAAATTAAACATCGAAGGACGGCATTATAGGTATACGTACGTCTAAAGATCTTCGATAAAATAACATAATTGTTGAATTGAACATAATATCATTTACGGATAAAGATTTTATTTATCTGTACATATGTATGTGTATTTATAAACTGATATGCTTTTAATTTAGATTATGCAATAATAATTAAGGTGTGAAACAGTTGCATTCAATTAACGATTTTCATCACACGGTGATGGTAAATGCAACCTTCTGTCTTTCTAAATAAGTAGGTTATCCTTATCTTTAATCGTTTGTCCACAATGAGCTATTGCCACAAAAACTTATTCTCGTTATTAGTATTATTGTAATATGTTGTTGGTTTAAAAGATTTTAACAGTAAAAATAGTTATGACTCGGTAATTTTACGAGCAATCGATTTTTAATACTTTTAGCAACAAACAAACCCAGTAACAAGACCTATACGAGCTCAGGTCGCAGACGCGACACATCGACGTTATTCCATCATCGAATATTTATCTTTTTTATGTTTACTTACGTTTACATGGAGAAAGGATCCTAGGAATATTCGACCATCAACCCCGGCCGTTGTCGGCTGATCTGTCGTTCGACGATTCTATTTTTTATGAAGATCCCATGTAAGGATTATTTTCAATATTAAAACAATAGTTGTAATTTTTTATGCCCAATTTATGGGCACGGCGAAAAAGAAGTGGTTAAAAGCGTTCGAAATGTGGTGTTACAGGCAAATGATGAGGATACCGTGGATAAAGAAGGTTAGAAATGAAGAGGTATGAGAAAGAAAAGGAGAACAGAGGCCTCTATGGAAGTTAATAAGAAATAGGTGAGATAGGTTGGTAGGACACCTTCTCAGGCATGAATAGTAAAGCATGATGCATGCACAAGCAACCAACCATGCACCCGAGTATAGACATTTAGCCCCCCCCCACAGTCTTCTCCGATGGTTTAATTATACCTCGAATGCGTCAAAATTGGCGTAGAAATAAAGGTATTAGAAAGAATAGGAGAACAGAGGACTCTATGGAAGTCAATAATAAATAGGCGAGATAGGTTGGTAGGACACCTTCTCAGGCATGAAGGTCTAGTCAGAGACATATTAGAGGCAGAAACAGGAGTTAGGAGGGGTAGAGGTAGACCTAGATTAGATTACTGTTCGCAAATAGTTAAGGATGTGGGTTGTTCTAGTTTTAGGGAAATGCGAAGATTAGCTCAGGATAGGAAAGAGTGGAGGTACGTGTCCAACCAGTCTTAGGACTGACCATCTTATGATGATGATGAATATAAGTAATTTGTAAGATCCTTTATCTTATCATATCATACATCATCATACTGCGCCTTCTCTTACAGATATTACTACTTGAATTTAATGTTACTGCAGCATTACATTACACAGTCTTCCGATAACTCATTATTTGTACAGGCGTATGTTTCTAACTTCAACCAAAGATAATATCTCAAAAAGCAACTATACATATCGATTGATACACATTTGCAGCATCATCTTAAGATGAATACAGTAAGCTTAATAGTACCCTAACAGTAGGTGTGACTCACCAAAAAACCGAACACGTAGAATTCGGGACCAGAACATGCATAGTAATAGTAATAATGAGTCAAAGCTATTGTACAACGTACACCGTACGTACCTCGAAATCTAATAATAGCCTTTCGTCAAGTTCACAATTACGGTAGTTCATGTAACAGGCCACACGTAAACAAATTACCGGCCGTTTAAGGTATGGAAACAACTACTAATATTACCTCACACTTGCATGCCGTTTTGTTACAACAGAAGGATGATAAATCGATTCGGTGTGTTGTGTTTGTCTGGCGAAAAGAATGCGCGTCAGATGAATCTGAATGCCGCAGTCTGTAGTCACCGGATTGATTAAAATCGCAAGAGTCAACGGTGGGAACGTTGACCGATCAAAAAAAGCAACTAATTAAGTTTGTACATACATATATCAATACCAACTACTATGTAGCTATACGAAATCATGCGAACTATTGAAAAAATGTATACAAGAAGTTTAATTTTTTTTAAGAACTCATCATGATAAACTTGGAAATTAGTATAAATTGTAGCTATGTATACACAAAGTCGTACAGTTAGTATTATTTTTAGTATTTTGTGTTATTAAGATTTCTTAAAGGTAATTTAATGCAGCTGTTACGAATGAATGTTGCATGCGGCGATCGATACCGGCTGCACTTTGATGCAGACAGCTGAGAGTCATAAATTATACCCGGAAACGACACACATAAAACCGCACGAAAAATGGAAATTACGGGAAGTTTCCGGAAATATCCAGGAACATTCCGTCGCAGTATGAATGCAGACGAATGTAGTCAATATAAAGACAGCTGATACTGAACAAATAAGAGAAATAAATAGTGAGATAAATAACCAATTTATTATAAATAAATAACTGAAAATACTATCTATCGGTGTCAAGTAAATTACTTATATTCACAAAACTTGTTTAAATAAATAGATACGCTACATAATGGATAAATTGTTCCTTAATGCTGTATTTAATTATAAGTGGGTGAAATGCTAGATTCTTGAGAATTATCATCCCCTATTTCTGTAAATGAAACAATCAGTTTGTTGTAATTAATGTATGCACACCCTGTATTAGTTATACGTCAGACATGAGTGTCAAACTATACTTTAGGGAAACTAACATGGGTTTAATAAGTTTACAACAACTTGTGGAGTCATTTTCCATTTGAACATTTCAGACTCCCGTTATTATCACTTTTCCTTTCACTTGTACATCACTCACAGTGAAAGCATTGATAATCGCCAAAAATTCGAACGTTTACCATTTCAGAGCTTATTGTCATCTGTCGCCTGAAAGATTAAAGAATAAAGGAACACTCCAAAAAAGTCAAATTCAGTTGACGTTCTGTCGGATGTACGAATGCTTTCACTGGAAATATCACTTCACGCATATTAACTAATTCATATTGCCTATACTGAGGAAGCTGTAGTAACAACTCTAAATTAGTGTGGTTGCATCATTCCTCTTGTTCGTTACACCGATACCAATACGGGCGATATTAACTTTTTATCTCCGTTTTCATCGGTTTTCTTTATGGGTGTCCATTTCCAAAATGAGCTCCTCAGGAAGTAGAAGAATATTCGATAATTATGTTTTACATTTCTAAAGTTTGTTCACCTTAAATGAAACAGAGGAATGTGGAAGCATTTCCAAATAGCTTTTGCCATTTTCATGGACAATTAGCAGTACATTAAAAGGGTTGCTTTTGTTCAGTACGTAAAAAATTACATAAATAAATAAACGAATATAATATATGGCCATTAACGAAATAGAAAGTGACAACACGCTAAAATTAATAAAGTATTGCACCTATTTACGGAATTCTGAAAAAATATATCTTACTACTTTCTAAAAAATTTAAATTTTACACAATTAATTAGCCTTGTGGGTAATTATTGCTGAAATTTCTACCAACTGTAATTTTCGATAGTGACTACTTTGGATTCGTCATACCTATAGCTATCAAAACGAGTCAGTTTCTCTGTTTTTTTTAAATACATAATCTAATGTTAAGATATATTCGTAGATATCTTCCAAGAACACAGTGGGCTAGTTTTTAACAGACGCCGAGTTTGGTGTCATAGGTTACCGTGAAAAGGGCAATATTCTAGACACAGAAACAGAAACCTTGGATTCTTTGGATCACTTAGGGAAATGCTGGGGCAGCAACAATATTCCATAGTCATTCGAGGCTGTGTGGTGTTATAGGCGAATGATAAGAATACCGTAGATATAGAAGATTAGAAACAAAAAGGCATTGGAAAGAATAGGTGTATAATAGGAATAATAAATAGGCGAGATTGGTTGGTAGTCACACCTTCTCAGGCATGAAAGGCTAGTCAGAGACATATTATAAGCAGAAACAGGAGTTAGGATTTGTACAGGATATAGGTAGATCTAAATTACATTACTGTTCCTAAATAGTTAATTATGTGGGATGTTCTAGTTTTAGGGAAATGCGAAGATTAGCTCACGATAGTGAAGAGTAGAGTTGCATGTCCAACCAGTCATAGGACTTGCACGTTATGACGATGATGATGAAGATGATTCGAGGCTGAAGAGGGCCATTTGCCCTACTCTCCGGGATAGTCCGAAAAGACTGCCCGTCCACCAGCATCAGTAGGTCACCTTATCGAATGTTATTTATGTATATGTCATAAATAACAAAATAAAAGTAGGTATACACAAACAGAAAACACTATTCTAGTACACTCCGAACAGCATCTTTCCAGCTAATACGACTGAGGAAGTACGAACTATATCATGGATTTAGAGCATTGGAACATTAGAAAGAAGAATACATCGATTTTTAATGCCTATGAACATTCGTCCCCAGTATACCTAGTGTCAAGTGTTTCCTGTATTTATGATAAAATATAATAAATTCCTAACGTTTTAGAGCACTTTAGATTGAGTGTAGAAGAATCACTAGGAATAAACTATTTCTGAAGACCTGATGGCAAAACTATTTTGGTTTCCAATAATGCAATTAAAGAAGTACTTATTAAGTATTATCAAGCGGATTAGTGAGAACTATTGGAAGTCTTGATAGATACGAAGTGGGCGAATTGTCGTTTTGAACGTCGGAGATTGTCTATCGTCAATTTTCTGTCCATTTCTTCGGCTTTCTCTTTCCGTTTTTCAAATCGTTCCAATTTAATTTGAATAACGAGTCGGTTTGTAATTCTTGAACCAAGTTCCGATAAACCGACCGATACGATACGCGATTGCGAAATGCAAATGCGATAGTAATTAGCATCAATGCCAGAAAATGTGATTTTCATCCGCATTTTGCTCACATGTGACACTAATTTATTTCTCATACCCCGCCGGCCGCTGGTGGTCGTATACCAACTTTTCTTTCTTTTTTAGGTTTAGGTTGGTGCTATTTTCTCTTCTTTATTTCCTTCGTTCGTTCTGTCGCAAAAAAATAATTACGTTCCGACATATAATTAATGAGTAGAAATTTATCTCCTCAACTAATTATTCATATATTTGTTCTGGTCGTTTAAATGTATGCACCTAGTTGTTGGACTTTGCGGAATTAGTGACTGCCGCGAAACGAGCTCACTCTTATTACGTGACAAAACTTCATCTACAAGATGCAAAATTACTCATTGCTGAAAGAAAAAGTGACAAGTTCACAAAATCTTATTCAAATGATATGATCGATCAAAATTACAAATCGCGATCCGCGTCTGGCAGTTTCGACAGAATACAGACCACTTCGAATTATTTTATTCGATTATGGTAACGTGCCTATCACGTTGAGGTAAGGTACGCCGGGATTTGTTTCAGCAAGTAGATATCCATATTTTAAATGGACCTTGTTGGAGCATGCGTAATCCTAAAATGTAGCATCGTACTACACATGGCGCTCACCACGCCATTTGTGGTATTTTCTAAAACGCGCTGTTTAGACAGCAGTTAAAAGTTGGTCTGTGTTTTGTCGGAGCTGTCTGCGACGCGCTGATAAGATCCAAAAAGATCGAAATCGCGATCCGCGCCTGGCAGTTTCGACAGAATACAGACCACTTCGAATTATTTTATTCGATTATGGTAACGTGCCTATCACGTTGAGGTAAGGTACGCCGGTATTCGCTTCAGCAAGTAGATATCCATATTTTAAATGGACCTTGTTGGAGCATACGTAATCCTAAAATGTAGCATCGTACTACAGATGGCGTCTACCGCGCCATTTGTGGTGTTTTCTAAAACGCGCTGTTTAGACAGCAGTTAAAAGTTGGTCTGTGTTTTGTCGGAGCTGTCTGCGACGCGCTGATGAGATCCAAAAAGATCGAAATCGCGATCCGCGTCTTGCAGTTTCGACAGAATACAGACCACTTCGAATTATTTTATTACAATGTAATGTATACGTTTAGCTCAGATTTGGAAACCAAGGAACGCAAAAACATAAATTTTTGAAAAATCCGTAGACTGCGGGCAAAACATCGGTGTGAATTTTCAAAACTAAAAAAATTTTAGCCCTAATTAGCTTTCATTAATCCAAGAGGTTGTTTATGGCGTAACAAAAATGCATACCATAAGAATACACACGCTCCATAAATGCGAAAATGTTAGATTCCTTCAAATGAAATTTTTGCGAGTTTTATGTCTATATGGTCCGGAGTGGTATCAAGTGAAGAGTGAGATCAAGTATTTGTAAAACTTCAGCTTCATGTTTCATTATTCAATTTGGTAAATGGTTTCGCGGCCAGTAGGTGAACTGATGCTGTTCTGATTCGGGTCTAAGGACCGTCATGTGTTCAGGTTGAATCAGAACCGCATCAGTTCATGTTGGTATAATTAACAAGAAATACAAATGTCACAGCAGTTAAAGGTATCCATTATCCATATATCTTCAAAAAACCAACTATGATTATCAAGGAATCATATCAAGGGTTATTGAGGTACCTATAGATGATTTAATAAAATTGGTTCAATCAGGCACTTAAAAGAATATTAAGTTTCTTTTGTATAAAAGGATAACTTATGATCACACTTTAGGCGATTGCTGTGAGAACTTTTTGGTGATATCTCTTCCTTCGGAGAATCCGCAAATGCAGCCGTTTATCCAACTTTTTGCCAACTTTTTTGGCTGACAACCTTTTCCGGGAATGCAGCTGGAGTCTTTATGAAGAGTTGCTACGGTCGTATTAAGATTCCTTTGATATTTTGATAATACCAGACAAGGATGCTGGCGAAATGACTTCATCTACAGACTTTTCAAAGAGAGCCAATTCTCATCATCATAAGGTCGTCAGTCCTAAGACTGGTTGGACATGCACCTCCACGAGCGTCACAAGTTAATATCGAATCTTCAGTTAATAATGCTGAATGTCACGATTCTCACCATACATTCCGTTTCCTTTTCACATTCATTCTGTAAATTATTGTAAAGACAAATTCATCCTAACGATATGACATCCAGATGAGCGCCTGTATACCTATTATCCATTCCGTTCACATGTCGTCTACCCTCCATCCCGTATATATTCAAACGAAACACATTTTTGACGTGAAGTGGCTGATAGGTGATAGAAAGACCGGAGTAAGTGCGAATGGAAAAACTTTTCATATCAATTTATCTTCAGCGGATATTAAATCCAGTCTAAATCCAACCTAAAATTGTTACAATACGTATCACCCTTGTTAATCAATTCAGAAGATTGGAAAATTGAAGCTGTACCTTCTACTATAATCACTCTCATCGACTGGTTTAGTAATAGATTGATAGATTTTTTGAACAAGACTTAAAGATGGGTTTGGGACATTAAAGAGGATGGTATTTAATGGAAAACCAGTCAGAATTAGCCATAAGAGTAACCATTAACCACAAGATCATACACATTAACTTTATAGCATGTGTAATAAATTGATAAATCCAATCATCAAAACTTCACTTCTTCAGTATATCGTGAATCCAAAGGCGCCTTCTTCTTGTTTTTTTTTTTTGAAAATGTTCTTCCTCGTCCAAAATAATAACGGTAATCATTAAATTTCTTTTGGAACACATACTTAAAGTCAGTTTTACGTAAACTGCTTCAATAGACTACTGATACGAAAAGGAAACAATGTACGGAACGCTTACAGAATGGATATGGAACAGAAACGAAAAGTACAGTGAGAATTGATCTTTACTTTTTTCTCTAATGTTTTGTCAGTCTGCTTATACTGTATATATTATCAAAAATTATCTGTAGATATAGCACATATACAATTTCTAATAAATAAGTGAATAAATTACCAATTAGTAAATAAATTACCAATTAGGTAGGTATCTAAATAAAGTTTGGAGAACTCGCCGGAAAGCGGCAGCGATTCCGTTGTTTTTACGATCGGATTGTAATCAATTGGCTTGACAATTTTTATTGTTCGTTGTCGTCACGAATATGTTAATATTCCGGCCATTTTATTGTTGTTCCTTTTAGAGACTGGTCGCAAACCAAAGTAGAAATGGTAAGTCGCTTGTCGGTCTGTGGTGGTAATAGTGCAAATTACAGTTATCCATTTGTTAGGCTCTTGTACCTACAACGTTCCTTAGGCAAATTTCATCAAACAAGAAACAAAGTAACAGTTGGCTGACATAATTTTCCATTATCATGCATATCGGATCCACATTCGGGAGCAATAAAACTGTAGTTGAATAATGCAATAGCGGCGCAGTGTGGAAGATAACCGGGATGCCGGAATGGCTAAATGTGTTTATGGGCAATCGGTCAGGTCGTTAAAAATTTAATTTACCTTTTCCTTCGCACATAAATTAAAAATAACAACCATGTTATTTAATAAAATTGTACATATCTAATACCTAATTAGATCCTAGATTAATAATGAAAACTTGACATACATCTTGGGGCAATAGTGACCTACCTCACTCAGTTCAGTAGGAAGAGGTAATGCAAATTTTGTAGCAGAAATTTTACAGATAAACATAACCTAATAAATACTATACGAACGCTATGCTGTAAGATTGTCAATGTGGGGGAGAAACCGTATGATTCCACTGTGAACACAGAACAAATATGGAAGAGGGGAAATGGACGTGTCTAGTTTTCGAACGATCAATAGGGTGCAGACCTTCAGACCACCCTACAGCGTTGCCAGCCTGTACGATAATTATGGGGACATACGATAATTTCGCTTCAAATACGATGTACGATATCGTAATTCAAATTTCTATTAAACATACGATAATTCGTGCTTATGAGATAAAAATATATATGCAAATAGTAATATGTAGTGTGACTATGAATTTGAGATCACTGATGAAATGTTATCTTGTTTTAATTCGAATAATCTTTAAAAATAATGGTGATGATAGTGATGACGATATAATAATAAAACAGAATTAATACGTTGATTATTATTATTGTATTAGATTTTATTATAAAAAAAATATTTTTATGTATGTTGAATAGTTGATTTTAAGAACTTAAGTACAATTTCATAATGTTAAAATATATACACTATATGCATAGATATATAAATATATGTTGGAAAGTTGTTTATTTGTATACATTCAATAAAATTTAATTGTTTATGGACTCTAAAAGAAGAACTTTCTTCCAAAATGTTTAAAATCCAGTCCGAAATTCATTTTTCTATTTGAAGTTATTAGCCTATCAGGAAAGTTTTTATAGTATCATCTATTGATGGTATAATATAACTGAGAAAACCACTGGGGTACACAGACTCTCTTTACAGATTCATATTCCCACCACTAAACTATTACTCCGATGCGCATGCGCAATAACGTACGATATTTTTGATATTAATGCAATAATTTTTCCTAAAGAGTGCGATAATTCTATCTACTGAACCTGGACCCGCTGCCACCCTAACCTAAAGTAGTTGTTCTGGATGCGTGGACGTGATCGGACGTATTGTGATTATTATTTATGGTTTATTTCGTATGTTTTTCTGACAATAATTACTAATCTCTTGTAGAATTTGTATTTTGGATTATTAAATTTTATATTTAAATCACCGAAATATTTTCATTTTGTGATCTTACATAAATAACATATGATTAATGTAAGGCTTTTAAGAGATTTTACAAAATACGAAGGTGGATAAACTGCCCAACACACCAATAAATGAATAATTGTTTGTGGTGTTAATCGTGGTGATGTGTTTTTGGTGCTGTAATAAGTAGTGATGGTTGACGAAGTTTTACCAATATTGTGGTAGTAACAAATATTAGCTGATGAATCTCTGGGTTAATGTGTAGCAGTTTTGACAATTGTTAGGTCAGGATATTTTAATATGCCTGTGGCCTATTTAAATTGTAGGCAAATTTGGCATATACCTTTAGGATTTCGTAAAACAACAACTTGTTTCTTAGGTACACCTTACCCAGAACCAAATCTTACTTTTTTCTTAATATACTGGGTCGAATATGATCAGCCGGAAAATATGACCATCCCTCCATTCCTTAAAAAAATACTGCTGAATCGACAACAGTAAGTGTGTGTGTGTTAGATAGTGTACAAATGTGTGCGTGATGGAACGTGGAACGTCCTAGTTGCTGCTCGTCTTCCTCTCCCCACAGTCTGCCAATGTCGTCCAATGTTAGTCAAAGGTAACGCCGCGTCAATGGTCAATAACACAATTACTTTTGATTGTGACGATGAAGTGGAAACAGTGATTCAGTGGTTCAGATACTTTTATTTTAAATGTTAGGCATTCTTTTTCAAACATAAACCCTTCTTTGTTTAAGTACATGTCATGATAACCTCAAAAAAGAAGCATTCAATGCATTCAATGCTCGTAGTAGTTCCGTGGCACAATTTATCACAGAAGAACCAAGCATGAGCAAGTAGTGCATAAATCTTATTTACTCTCTCACGTTTTGAAAAGAGCGTTGGCTGTCGCCCTGAGCCCGATAAAAACTATTCCAGAGCAGATAACTAAATCAGTTCGCAAATAATAGTAATTAAGGAAAAGCGCTCGCGGTGCAGCGGTTGAGATCTGACAGGAATGCCTTTACCTATAGCGAGGGCTCAAGGTATACCCATATCTTTCATTACGTGTGTCGTGACTACGATGTATCCATATGCATACTGCATAGGACCCCGTAACACACTGCTCCACATCCAAAGATGCAAACAGGCAACTTAGCATGCGGGCGATGGGCTATGCGGCTAACGGTTGAGCATCAATTGGGTCCAACAATTGGAAGCGTGAATTGAAATTAAAAAGACGATGTATAGCGCAAGACACCATAAATTTAATTTTAATTCTCTCCAGTTACTAATGCTGCTGAGCAGGCAATCCCTCCGGACTACATCGGAAGGCCCTCTTCAATCTCCTTTTAAGTGTAAAAGTCGTAGGAATGGCTGGGTGGCGAATGAGACGGACGAAATGAAGACAGAAGAAAGTGGAAGATTATCTGTGAAATATTATTGCTACCCCAGCATTTGTCTAAGCGATCCAAGGAAACTGGAGAAGACGGATCCAGAATCGATCCAATGTCCTCCCGAATGCTAAGCATTAGTCTAAACTGCTAATTACCACTGGATTTTTATAGCAGACGCTTGGTTCACTAAGTTCTAATGGGGGCATTATCAACGCGAGACGCATTTAGTTATGAGCTACAAGGTCATGCAAATTCAATATGGTTAAATGACTGTAAAAATAATAAAGGCTTCTTCGAGTTTTTATGAAGGTTAAGGATTTATCTCTCTCCTCTCATCTATTACAACATAAAAATTGCAAAAATGAAAACCAAAAACATCCAGTTGGGTTTTGGGGACCAAGTTGATGTGTTCCCATTGAGCTGGGCAAACATCGAAGATCGCGATCAACCATGCACAGCGGCCGGACTACCACCATTTACATAAGTGAATGCGTCTACGTACATACTAATACAACTCCCACGCTTGTGCCGATTACGATCGCGGCACAAGAACTGAACATTTATTAACAAAGCCCATGCAGTCGGTCAGTGCTGTCAACTCGACCGTGTATACTGCATTCAGAAGTAAGCGGGACGATCCCTTTTTTATTTTTTATTTTATTCTATTCTCCAATTAATTTTCTTTGAAGCGTTACATGCGTTGATACAATATGATAAGATCGTTGGTAACCTAACCACACGTTAGCTACAAAACGTTCCACTATTCTGGAAGTAAAATCAAAATAAATGAAATTTATGCATCGCCCATGTCATATACAATACTAGCAGTCGCTAGCATCGTCTTATAGCAGCTAGCAGAATTCCAATTACGGAACATCTTTGAAGAACTGGCTTTCCTGATGCGATTTTAGAATGACGCTATAACGAATACGTAAATTTTAAGTAACTTGTAGGCATGACATGCTGATTGTGTTAGAAAAGAGTCTATTAAACAATCGAAGAAAATTAACTACTCGAGATAAAATTTACGATCTAAAATCCTACCCGTATGGCTATAAATGATCGTGAGAACACTACTATACATGGATCAAGAACGAACTCCCAAGAATGCAATTTTTTACCTTTTTAAGAGCATTACTACGTCTTCACCAGGAGGACAAAATAATCACACGAAGGTGGCCATCATCTACATTAAATGCATCTGAATAAAATTCCTGTTTTTTCCAACATTCTCTTCCTAAATAAATTCAAATATTACGTATGTTTTAAGAACTTTGTCATACAACCCATCATGTGGATCAGAACTTTCAATACGTGGAGACTGGCTCACTCAATCCCATCCACATCTACGTCTCTGGCATCAACGAAATCCTGGTCGCGTGAATTCCAATTGTATTTGACCGGCATCATTGAATCTCTATCTCTAGGGCCAAAATACCGTAATAACCTACTTACTGCATTGACCCGGACAGTAGTTCTAAAAGTCAAAACAGAACAATCCTCGGCGAGCCCTAGATAACCTACCGTACGTATCTATGTATGTCTAGGAGATGTGGAACATGATCCTGCGCTCACTGCTTGCATGCCTTTTACCAGAAATATTTACATTGAATAAGATCGGTAACGGAAAACAACTATGCCAATTTTTCAACAGACTCCAAGGCACACAGAACCTTAATAATAATGCCAACGAGATCGAGTCGAGTCGATATAGCTATACGGCTATTGTCTAAAGCGAGCGCCACCCGGAAGATTAGGGCGTTGTGTATTGTTATGCGCACATCTCAGTCGCCGAAGAACAATGCCAATTATGTAACTGCCAAAATAAGGAGAATAACATGTGAGTAATAATAATAATCGAGACAGGCGGCGCCGCGTAACAGCGATGAGAAATTCCAGATCAAAAGTATTCGAATTAAATCTAGAGCCGTTCCAAATAAGAGCAAGCAGATTTCCATTTAATACGAATAGAGAAATATATTAATTTTGTAGCCTTTTAGTAGCAAAGGACTATTACAGTATGAATTTGATTTGCTTTGTATATTTATTTTTAACACTAATTCCAAGTTATATTCAGGAATACTGCGTTGTGGTTATTCACAGTCTATAATAACTTAAAAACTAAAAACACTTTTGGGTGTTTCATTCCCACCAGTCGGTAATGCTGGTGGGCGGGCAGTCCCTCCGGACTACGCCAGAAGGTAGAGCGGAAGGCCCTCCATTAGGAATCGTGGGAATGAGTGGGTGGTGGTTCGGGTGAGAAAGATGAAACTGACGAAGTGAAGACAGAAGAGAATGAAAGATTATCTGTGGAATATTACTGCCCCAACGTTTACCTAAGTAGTCCAAGGAAACCAGAGGAAAACATGGGCAAAGGCAGACGGATCCGGAATCGAACCGGCGTCCTCCCGAATGCTAAGCAATGGTCTTAACTTCTAGGTCATGCAGCTCGGTAGCCTATAACTGCATTGCGGACACTTATACTAATCATATACCATACAATGCAGAGTTCTCATTTGAATTTTTCGTTCATAAATTCCTAACTTAACCTACCTATGCTTAGTAACTGGTGATCATCAGTGCCTGCCCATCGACGCATAAAAAGTAGAATTCGAAATACTGATCTAAATTTGGATCATAAATTACACTGATGTTATTAGTGACGTAATCTTATAATTATGATAGATCACTAAAATCATAGATATTATCACTTTTGAATCAACAAATAGAAGTGATAGCAGCAAGTGTGTCTGCCAGTTCAGTGATCCAGCTGAAGTCGGATGTGGAAGTGTCTCCAACTGAGAAATAAATATGCAAACTATAACTATAGTACGCATTTCAGCTTATTATAAAATGAATTTACATTTGATTTATAGTATATGCAGTGGGTCAGCCTGGACCTATCATTAGCTATGGTCAGGATCTAAAATAATGGAGGGTTACTGCCTTAGTTGTATGATAGCATTGGTTTTGTTATATGGTCTAACATTTTGTAGTTGATCAGATCCTGATACTTCATTATTTGGATCAGTTCTTTACTCAAGGAAGAATGGTTGTTCCTACTTATCTTTCCTTTCTACATTAAATCAAATCGATCCAAATCTCAAGTCTTCAACTAGTAACGTATAGAAACTTCCCTTTTCCAAACTGACTGACTTTCAAACCAACGATGCTTTAATGAGATCTCATGTTAAAGAGTGGTTGAACCTTCATAGAAACATTATAATCACAAATTTATGTGTATATAATTTGGACTTCATGGTTTGATGGTGGTAAAATGATCCATTTTACTCCAGTTTTTGACCTTTGGTAAGAGTGCAGTTAGAGTACTAACTAAGCGTTTCAAACAGGTACCGGCATTCTAAACCAAGTATAACAGTGACTTCATTTAGCCGCTATGATACGAGCGGATTATTAATCGTGCACTTTAGTTACAAGTTGTTTTGTCTAATAATAATACATAATAGGTACCAAGAGGCTCGTGTGGCGTTTAATAAAAATAAAAACCATGTTCCGGTTTCATGAAGAAATTCACCCACAGTAACTGCATTCCATGAATTGCAAACTAAACAGCGTTCTTTACCTATAGATAAACACTGAAATTATATCGATAACATCACACCCACTGTACCGTTTATGTGTACCTGGCCATTTCTATAAATAAAATATAAAGCAGGTACCAACGTTGTTTACGCAACTCGGGGCACATTGTGTTCCTATTATGGCTCATTTGCATCGATACACTTCGTTACTTGATCGGAGACAATAACCCAGATGTATGTGGAGATAGAATTTCAGGCCATACGTACATTTCTATATAACAATACTAATTAAATTAGTATGTCAAAGTTTGAGCAACAAATATTTGTCTTGCTCGTTTAGGCCAAACTTCAATTGAAACAAGAAGTACAGGCCTGATGCTGGAAGCTGGCGGAATTTTTAAAATGGCGTGGATGCGCGGTGGCAAAAGTATGCAGTTTTAGGTATAAAGACTGCAGCCCTCTTTCTTCAGTATTCCTAACAGGGGCGTAGATTAAATATTTAAAAGCAGGGATCAGCGAGCAAGTAATAGACATACAAACAGAAGAACTAATTGTTGATGTTGGTGACAGTGTACTGTACAGTTCTAGCCGATCTCCTAAGACCGTCCATCGAGAGCTCTGCTCGTTCAAGCTTGTTCCAACTATTTCTGTCTTGCACACGCCTAGTGGGTTTTCTTTCTATCTTCGCGCCAATTTCTACAAGGTCACAATTCTAACAATTTGAAATGGATTGTACCTGCGCGACCGCTCGTCAGCTTCCTTCGTCTGACCTGTACACAGTATGGATTTTCATTCACGATCAGAATTCAAACAGAATGCGCATGAAACACTTCTCTCCCCACACTACAAGCACTCGCTGAAGACCATTTGGCCAAAGGAGTTAGTGATATTCAGCAAAATAGTAACGAGTGGGTCCCATTCTACAGATCAATCATATAACTCTCCAGCACGAAAATGAAGATAAACTTTCACCATAGGATTAGTAAGATTTTTAGTGGCGTCACAAAAATTAATGACACAAACAACGTGTCGTCATAGAATTTCTACTGAAATCGATCCAAAAACTCACTCAAATCCTTCGCAAATTGGAAAATATATTTGCCAAAATCTCCCATGTCAGCAGTGTGTAGAGAGCGACCAACGGAAGCAAGCAAGGATGTTCAAATCCAAAATGAAGGAGCTGCTGATCGTTTTTTCGCTATTTAGGACATAATCTACTGTAAAGCTAGATAGTGATCATGTAA
Source organism: Agrilus planipennis (assembly GCF_000699045.2). NCBI lineage: Eukaryota > Metazoa > Arthropoda > Insecta > Coleoptera > Buprestidae > Agrilus > Agrilus planipennis. The sequence goes on from NW_020438942.1 coordinate 1,219,346, forward strand.
GACTGGCACATGTAGGGAATGGCTGAATTATTCATCACAACAACACCCCAGCGCATTCTTTGTTGATTGTCTGGGAATATTTGGTCAAAGAAAGTATTCCCACATTGCTGCAACCTGCTTGCAGTCCGGATTGAGTCATCCAGCGACCTTTTTCTTTTCCCAAGAATGGAAACCCATCTCCAGAGTACTCATCTCATGACGGCGGAGTAGAGATCAGGCATCTTTGACGACGATTATGTACTCTATGATTTTGAAAAACTACGAAGGGCTTTTCCAAGGATGGCAATGGTTAGAGGGTGACTACTGTGAAGGCCGATAATAAAATATTGAGTAAAGATTGATCCACTTGTGTCTTATTTACAACTTTTAGGAACTCAATTGCCACACCTCGTATAACGGTAACGAACACAAAGTAGGTAAAATTATTGGAAGTTCGGTTTTCCATAATCAATGACGAGAATCAACTTCCTGCCTTTTGACCATCGATATGAGAAGAAAAGTCTGCCCAGAACTCGAATTTGTCTTGCTTTTAATTCATTTTATGTTTCCTCTCTACCACTCCCATGTATCACTTACTCATTATCTCGATAACCTATCAAATCTGCATTTAAACGATACGGCAATAAAAAGGGTGACATATTTTCCGGTGCATGACTAATTCGAAGCCGCTGCCTTTATAACGAGGCACATTTATTCATTTTAACGGGCGCCCATTATACGTTCGCGTATGTCAAAATTTTATTGCCCTCCTACTTATTCACACACGTGCGTCACACAATGATCTGCCCCTTGTACAAGTCAAATGCACATGCATTATACGCGACACATTGTCGAGTGACCGAAGCAAAATTTATTATTATGTTTCTAACCCGGTCGTAAAGTCCAAGACGACAAATTAAATCGGTTAGACCTGCTCGCTGTCAAACATGCAATTCTGTCACTGATGCAGGGGTTTAATTGTTCCTTGTATTTATTTGAATTTCCATTGTTTGTTTTAAAACCGAACGAGAATTGTTTGTCGAAGACAAATGATCGGAAAATGAAAGTGAAACTGTCGCCTTTAATTTTTATCTTTCCAGTAGATGAAAACATACAATCTTGGTTAGTTTTGTCTATATTAAAGAAAAACTAAATAATCATTGATGAAAATGATGAGATAGCCGGATGCGTAAAACGTCCGGAGCCTTTTAAATAACTTCAATCACATTTTGAGCAAATAATAGAGATGTTACTTACTTGAAATACAAAATACCTATTTCTATTTTGTATTTAAATACATTTTTCTATTTGCAAAATGCAGAACACCTTTTTACTGTTAAAGGTTTTGCTATCGTATCGGTCACCGATCAAACGTTATATAAAATGGAGGAATGTTGCTCACACTTGTCATTGAATGTATTAGAAATTTAAAAGGATGCATCCAAAGTGGTAGTGCTTTCTAATACTTTAACTGAATAGAATGCAAAATGTCTGAATTCCTTGGAAATGAATAAATCAAAATATTGGTCTAATGCAATTTCGCAGTTCCAAACGTCTTCGTGACTGACTTCAGTTACGACTCAGCACAAGTCAAGTTACCATTTCAGCAAGGAACAGCGAACGTTTGGATTTGCTAAATTCCATACACCATGGCAGAACACAGTTATGCTAACAGATTAAAAAAATCAAAAATTTACTTATTAGATGAATTTGAAGTTAAAGAAACCATGGATTGCATTTCTTTCTTTCATTACAATGTGTCAAAACCAATATAGGGTTGTATTTTTTTGACATAAAAAGTCTGGTATTGATTTTATATCAATAAAATTATTTATAATACTATTTTGGCTCTGATCTTTGACATTAAAGAAATTATTTTGGCATCAGTGTCATGTACCCATTTTATTTGTTGTCTGCTCCATAAAAACTAGTAGCATAATCTAAACTATCCCGTATATATTAGTAGTGCCAAATATATCTTTTTTGGGAAAGGAAAGCGAAATAGAAAACGACAAAACACGCAATAATTTTTATTGTCTATGTTGTAGTAGGTACATGTGACTTTCTTTTGCAAAAATGGAACCTAGACACGATAATAAACTCAATTCCGCAATACCTTCCACAATTTATCGTTTGTCTTCGATTTCTATTTCAATAAAATCGCTCGTATATTTCATTCGGCTCTACGTTTATTTTATTGGTCTCCATTATTATTAAAACATGTTTTTAAAATCATAAAATTAACTGGTCCTTCTCTGTTTGGCCATTTGAAACTTTTATTATCAGACCAGCAGACGTGTGACAAGTGCGTTTAGTGGTTCAGTGTAGTACATGTAGGTGTTATTCATAAGTTGCTAACGGAATTATTTAAAGTGGGGTAATTTATGCTACCAATCCAATAATAGCAAAATTGATACATCAAATGGAAAAAGGAGAAAGTACCTTTAAGATAGTTTTAGAAACTTACGTAACAGAAGCATATTACAAGGGTGAACTAAAAAGTTAACAATCTCATCATATTTAATAATACCCATATTATTTTCTTTTTATAACTAAACCATACTCGTTAATGTGAATTTCTGTCTCTTGCATCTTTATCATAATGAAAACAAGATGAACACGAATAAGAAGGGTGATGTCAATTCGCAACATGAAGCAATTTAGCCAGAATCTCCTATTTTGTCATCTATTACAACTGCATTGTTACAATGATTTAAGATGAAGCCCTGTATGACTGAGAAACATGGACGATGAACTCCCTGGAAAAGGAATTGTACCGTGGTCTATGGAGTGTTTGGAGTTTGGATAATGGATGATGATGGAACATCAAAACTAAACGGACCACGGCAAAACAGCCCAGAAGAAACCACCGCATCAATGTATGCCGATCGTGAAACCATAAAGACTACAGTAAAGTTAGATGTGCATATAAGATAGGTGCTACAAAAGGATGTTAAAAATACCGTGAGTAGAAAAGGTTTACAATGAGAAGGTATTAGAATGATTGTAAAAGAACAGATGACGCTTTGGAAGTCAATAAGAAATAAGCGATAGGTTGGCAGAGCAACTTAAATGACAATGAAAGGCTACTCAGAAGTATAACTAGCATCTAAGAGGGATAAAGGAAAAGGTAAAGGTTTAGACCATTGCTTAGCATTCGGGAGGACGCCGGTTCGATTCCGGGTCCGTCTGCTTTGATCCAAGTTTTTCTGTGGTTTCCTTTGACCACTTAGGCGAATGCTGGTGCACTAACATTCCACTTATAATCTTTCATTCTCTTCTGTCTTCATTTCGTCCGTCACATCTTTCTCACCCGAACCACCACCCACCCATTCCCAGGATTCCTGAAAGGAGGCTAAAGAGGGCCTTCCGCCCTACCTTCCGGCGAAGTCCAGCATTAGTGGCTGGTGGGAATGAAACACCCAAAAGTTGAAGTAAATGTTTTTAAGGTAAAGGTAGATCTAGATGAGGTTACTGTTCATAAATAGAGATGTAGGTTCCTATAGTTTTAGAGAAAATACTTAAATTCTGATATGAATCTTGAGTGATCATGATTTGTACTTGACTGAATCCTAAATGTTTTAATACACTTCGCATCAATAAAACAAATTCCTTTGTAAAATATGCAGAAATGATCAAAAATTTGTCATCCACAACATCAGTTGCTGGTCAGTTTTTCTTCTACATGAAATACACCTCAAATTAAAACAATTATTTAGTATGGGCACTTCTATTGAAAGTTGATATAAGCTTTCATCATTATTACTATCGTTGTATTCGTTGAGAAGTACATAACATCTTTTCTTCTTGTGAATAGCACGGTATCCATGACATCTCGGTCCTAATCAAGGCATAATAGACCGTTGGATAAGAGCTCTTCAAAAAGCAATTTGGCTGCCTAAAAACACCCAAACGTACACGCATATGACAGCTTCTAATTCGACGGATCACTTTCAAAACTTTGTCGACCCAATAAAAGCGAACAAAATTACCAACTCTTGCAATTTCACTAGGAAGACGTTTCAATTATTTATCGGTACGGGACCGCAATCTAACGTCTCTCAGTCAGTTTCGGAAGTTTTAATGCCAATTTTTATTTACAGTTAAACGATTTGCATATCTATAGACCTAATTTGAATAACAAAAACACATCATCGGAAAGCAGACAGCGGTGTTTGCAATAATTTGACAACGTGAAAGCAGTACCGATGTTTTCTTCTGCATACGGGAGACAATCAAAAAGTAATAGTAGGTAACTCTTTATCAGATTTCAGATTAAAAGTTCTTCGATTTCATTCTGTCAAATGGTTTAATTGTCTACGTTTCGACAAGAAGGCGTCAATAACTTACCCAAAAGTGGATACTGCGTCAATTAAATTTTCGGCAATGAATAAACGTCAAATGAACTTTTGGATCAACAATTAATTTACACAATACCTAAAACTATATTAAATCACTTCATTGCTCTCAATTCAAGTTTTTCAAATTTAGAAAATTGAATGAAAACACTTACAAAGTGTTTTAATGTTTATCTTTCTTCAATATTCAATTTTCAATAGCAACAAATAAAGCCTAAAAGTTAATTGCAAAATTAATCAAAATTGAATAAAATAATTAGAAGTGGTCTGTATTCTGTCGAAACTGCCAGATGCGGATCGCGATTTCGATCTTTTTGGATCTCATCAGCGCGTCGCAGACAGCTCCGACAGAACACAGACCAACTTTTACCTGCTGTCTTAACAGTGCGTTTAGAAAATACCACAAATGACGCGGTAAACGCCATCTGTAGTACGATGCTACATTTTAGTATTACGTATAATGACTCTTACTCCAAACTCATATAATCTTCGTTAATCCACATGTTTTCCCTATTTTATTAAGAGGGAGAAAAGAACGAAGTGAAGGATGGTGTTGTAAAGCAGAAATAATTAATGTATTCACGTAGAACGTGTTGTAAATTGTGTCCGTGAGCATGCATGAGAGTGTAAAAGACGATGAGAATTATTGTTGGGGAACAACTTAATTTATTTACCGTTACGTCACATGGTTAGGCCGGAGGACTCTTAAATTACGCAGGTACAACAATGGCCTAGACAAGACGACTTGTTTTATGTCGTATGCAAATAAATATCGGATAACAATACAAGGTGGGCTATGAATAGCAATCGCATCATACACCTCCTTAATATGGACACCTGTTACACTCTATATAATTCACAATATTCAATTACTGCTGGAACTGCAATAAAATTAAATGACGTAACTGTAAAATCTGGAAGAACACCCTGACATATCCGCATTAAAAGGTAAAACAAATTAAAAAGGGCCATTATCTTAGCGTGAGTAAAACTACAAATTACCAAAAGTAGTAAAAATTGCTTCCGATTTGAGCACAATTTATCAGCTCCGTCCAAAGTTACCACTGAGGATGTCGGCAAAGAATAACGAGAGCTTTGGAAAAGAAGAATTTTATAGACTATTGGGATCCGTCAAATGGGAGGAGCCTAAAAACATGGCGCCGATTAGGGAAAATTTATCGTAGCTCCTATAGTGTACCGTGCAATTTCCAAGTTTTTAAATTACGATAAAATGATAAGTACTGACACAATATGTGATTGGACTGACACAAAGCCTCGGAAAGGAAATTTCGTTGAAGGTGAGCGTGTTTTTAATGCCAATCACATTATAAAATTCGGAAATAACAAATCCGGAAGCTAACCTTCAAATTCCGGCAAGTTTACTGCCTACTTTTTACAAATTTCGGATTTAAAAAGTGATTGACGTTATATAATTGGTGAGGTGATTCTGGGTGATTTAAGCAATATCATATCAATGACTTGCACGTGTAAAGCCGATTTAAGAGAACGTTGCAAACACATTATTGCAACTTTGTTGTATTGCAGCAGGTAGTTTCTTAACCTCACAATAATTATATCGTATCATTAGAATTGTGTTAAATCAATTACACAGGAATAAATAATGTCTCACTTTATAATTTTAGTATGATTCTAGTTTTAAATATTAAGGTTATGGCTGATGGTAAATACTTGCTGAAATATAATCATGTGCATTAAAATGACGTGAACAAATTTTTATTCAGGAATTCACTTCTTTGATACCTACTGCTTTCATCCAAGCTTCTATTAGTTTACTTTTTTCTCTAATTTCCCGAATATATTTTTTACATATATGAAACGGTTAGTTTTTATTGGAAAATAGTTAATGTAGGTGAAGATCTATGTCTGAAGTGCTATTGCAGCTTTTCACTGAACATATTAACTTTTTATTTGATTTAGCTTTAGAAGAAAACTTCGTCGACTTCATCATCAAAAAAATTTTTACTTTTTCAAAGTGTTTTATTATTTTAATAAACAATTTTACAATTTGCGTGCACAGTTCGTATGTAAATTTTTCCCTTATTCGAGTTATAAATTTTGCCACCAGATGGTGTATGCCCATTTGACGTATCCCAATAATAATCACAAACTATCGTGAAATTAAAGAATTGTCTATAAAATTTATCCTTTAATCAAAGAATAAATCATTGGGAAGTCTTCACATACAATTGACAACAGATGATTATTTCCTTTTTTTGCCATTCGTTTTGACTGGACTGTACCATTTTTGCTACGATCTGTTGTACTTCGGCTAAATATTGATCCGCAAAATGCCGAATTCTAATGCAATATAGATACCTTAATGTCAATAATTAAGATAAATGTAAAGGCTTACCATAATAATTTAACTGTTTTTGCCAAATTCTTGCGATAGCGAAATAGCAGATGAATAGATTTAACCTAATAAAATGTCTGGATTATCTTAATCCCAAGAATTAACAGACCTTTTCATACATCAAACAAACGGTTGGATGAGTTGGTGTTATACGGTTTCTTATGATAATTTCGAAAAGAAAAAAACGGTGGAATGACCTGCAAAAACACTAGACTGACTATTAATGCAATAATGAGCATATACATCTACACCATACATTCTTCTCGTCTGTATATTGATAGTTATGACATTAAATAAAAATTGAAATGTCTCATTTTTAATACTGATGCTGGAGTAATCTAACCTTTAAAACGATCTCCAGAGCACATATTATCTCCAAGAATATAATCCACTGGAAATTTATTAGCGTTGCAGTCCAGACCCTATTGAAAACTACTAATGCTAGAGGGCAGGCAGTCCCTTCGGACTACTCCGGAAGGACGGAAGGTCCTCTTCAACCTCCTTTTTGCTATTGTAGGAATGAGTAGGTGGTGGTTGGGATGAGAAGGATGAAACGGACGAAATTAATGCAGAAGGGTGTGAAAGATTATCTGTGGAATATTGTTATTCCAGCATCTGTTTAAGTGATCCATGGAAAACAGGAAAACTTAGACAAGGGCAGATATATCCAGAACGGAATCGGTCTACTCCCGAATGCTAAGCAATGGTTTACAGCTCTAAGTCATCCTGCATGTAACACCTTAGAGCATTTGGGTCCATTCAGGCTAAGAAAGGCATCTCGTTGATGAGTTGAAGTAGCGTATCGACATGAGGGGCACGTCAGTCCTAATTGGACATACCAAAAAGGGTTCAAGTAGGGCATCGACATCAGGACCAAATCAATCTTAATATGGCAAACATGCCATTCCGTTAAACAGTTAAACAGGATATCCACATCATGCCCATATTAGTATTAATATGGCATGCCCCAAAAGGATTTAGGTAGAGGGTAACATCCCTTGGCCTAATAAAGTTAAAAATAAAGTACATCAGTCTTAATGGGGGATGCCCAAAAGGGTTTAGGTAGAGTATCATCAGAACCAAACTGACTAAATTGGCATGTCATAATAGGAAATGCTCCAATAAATCCGGATTTGCATGGTGAGAGGCCTAGCCCTAAACAAACTTTCAGTCAAAACGTATTGTTATCATAGACATATCACAATATTTGAAAGAGAAAAAAGAAAGTTTGGGGGTTTTTAGTCTTTGACTTTAACAGCCATTAAAATTTGAAAGAATTATGATAAAGATTCTAATCATTTATTTGAAGTTTCACTTCAATGAGGTAATGAAATCCAATGATTTGTTAATCTTTGTTTTCCGTATATATAATTCTACAATCTTACAACTTATAGTAGATGAAACGCTTTTTATTTTACTCTTTCTTTTCTCAATTTTCGCTCTCGTTCCTTTTATGAATCAATATCGTTACGACTTAATAGGTTGACATTTGTTCGGAAAGAAACAGGTATTAATGTTCATCATTACGGAGATTATTATATTCGGAGATGTATCCAAGGTCTCTTGTACGCTTGTAAATTAAATTAAAAAATAAAGGAAAGAAAGAAAGACGCGGAGATGTGAGCAATCTTACTTAGGAGTTTCTTTGTGGAGCCAATTACTAATATTCCACGGGCAGCCACTTTATCGGATTGTCCTATTTTATGGCTACAAGAAGGCTCCGTAACATTAAGAGGCAATTTCGCAGATCGCGATAGGTGTACGTAATGACTTCAGACATACGTAAGAAGACATACAACTACTCACACAAGCCATACCCACTTGTATTAAACAGGCAGACAAAGGTAACATACTGTAGAAAGTAAGTTACCCCTATAAGAAAGTTATGTATGTAACAAGTAGAACATCATCATCATAGGGTCATAGCACCTCCACTTTTTCCCATCCTGAGTCAATCTTCGCATTTTCTTTAAAATAGAACATATAACATTCCTAACTATTTGTGAACATTAACCTAACCTAGGCATACCTTTGCTCCTTTTCACTCCGTTCTAATGTATCCCTAGAAAATCCTTTATTTTTGAAGGTGCCCTATCATTCTGTTACTATATTGACTCCATAACGCCAGCTGTTCTCCTATTTAACACCTCCTGATTTCTAGGTAGCACATCCCTAACTATTTATGAACAGTAACCTAAACTAGGCATGCCTTTACTCCTCTTCATTCCTGTTCTCGCATCTAATATATCTTTAGCAAATACTTCGTGTTTCAAAAGGTGCCCTAACATTATATCTCCATATTGACTCCATACCGCCCTTTGTTCTCCTATTTAATACCTCCTTATTTCTAGATAGCACATCCCTAACTATTTGTGAACAGCAACCTAAGCTAGGCATGCGATTGCTCCTGTTTATTCCTGTTCCCGCATCTAATATATATCTGGGTAATCCTTCATGTATCAGAAGGTGCCCTATTATTCCTATTTTCATAATGACATCGTAGCGCCCTTTGTTCTCTTTTTTAATACCTCCTCAACTCCATCTGCACATCGCGTTTAACCTTTATTTTACGTTGCGTCCACCGTCCCCAAAAGTTTTCCTGGAATTGCTAAATGATCCATCCTGAGTTATCTGCCTTTCTAGATATCGAAAGGAAACGATTTCTTCTAAGTTGTTTGTTGCCTCAATTATGACACGGTGTCCAAAACAATTGAAATCAAGAGCTGATAGAATTGAGAAAAAAATGAGACAAATACTGAAAATAAGTAGACGGAAGATTGATAGAGATCTGTAGCTAAAAATCTTTTAAGAACGAAATACGTAAAATGAATCAAAATAAAAATTGGTGGACTTCCATAAATCTTGAATACCGTTTGTGAAAAATTAACTTTTAATGGCGTCCGAAACGAATTATCACTACTTTGATAAACCAATTATCACATTCCCAGTGTCCCATTTCCAAAAATGACTTGTAGTAATTAAGGGAGAGTCTTTTTCAGTTACAATACACTCGACAAACAAATATTGTTCTTATATATTTATACTTTAGTCATATTCTGATTTCTACGTCTGTGACCAATTGTACAAAATGCAGATTCAAGCGAGGGACTAACGCATCTATGCAGCAAAACGAGCAATTCGAAACCGAGGCAGCAGACACTGCACACCACACAGCCCAGCCATAGACGTGAAGCGTAATTCCATACCGTGTGATAGAGCATAGCACCTTCGGACGAATAAAAGATAATGATAATAAACAGGCGCAAACTTCGCGACTGCACGATCACTTAAAAATTCCCAGTTCGTTGCGGCAAGGAACCGCTGTTGCCGACTTAGTATAATAATCTCTGTAGGGGCAGTAAAACAGACCAAAAGATCCCCTTGAAAGTTGTGCGAAGACACACATGTACAAACATTAAATGCGACAGGAGCTGTGGCTAAACGCCCGGCGACGAAAACATTAGGTTACGATATGCCTTACGTCAGGCTATGATAAAAGAGGAATCCTGATTGGGTTAAGTGGGATGCAGTAGGTTAGATTTTGATTTTGATTTTGTTCATCATCATCATACGGTCGTCAGTCCTAAAACTGGTTGGACACGTATCTCCACTGTTTCCTATCCTGAGCTAAATTTCGCATTTCCCTAAAACTAGAACAGCCCACATCCTTAACTAGTTGCGAAGAGTAACCTAATCTAGGTCTACCTCTACCCCTCCTAACTCCTGTTTCTGCCTCTAATATGTCTCTGACTAGACCTTCATGCATGAGAAGGTGTCCTACCAGCCTATCTCGTCTATTTTTTATTGACTTCCATAAAGTCCTCTGTTCTCCTATTCTTTCCAATACCTCTTCATTTCTAACCTTTTCTACCCACGATATCCTCATCATCCGCCTATAATACCATGTTTAATTTCTTTTAATTGATAATGTGGGATTTTTAAAGACATTCTGTTTAAATAATCAATAGAAGAGAAAATAAAAGCAGAACAAAACTATAATTTGCAATCACCAAATATTATCTATACTTAAAGTTCTCAACTCAATACCAAATATTTATTGAAAATGCCAAACCATTAACATTTCCTTTCTTCCTTTTAAGCAAAAAACGTGGAGAAACGCAAGAAATATTGCAATTAGAGAATTTTGGTGTTAATTACAGATACGGAAATGCATTTGGCAACACTGCATCTTAAAAAAAAAAGAACAAGTAATCCTCAGGCAAAGCGTGAATGCTTTTGTAACCACGATGAAACTGATGGATTTTAAGATAAAATGAAGAAACGCAACTCGGTTACCGCACAAAAATGGAATGATATCTAGTAGTCGTGTTCGTTTAAGGGGATGTACGAATGCGATTTACTTATCTAGAAGGTACTGGTTGGATTCGTTCAATAAAATGGACCATAGTAGGGATACAGATGAAATTATAGCGTAACTGATGATGATTTTACCATTGTGTGTAGTAAATTCATCTTCGTCTATTCTGTACATGGACATTATCAGGTAAACTGGATGGGCTCCTTATTTTCCAACCCTTTAATTCAAATGACTACTTCCAGAACCACGATTATTGTAATCACTTTTTTGCAGTTGCAACCAATTGTTTAACTACTAGATACTCGAATAAAATAATTCGAACTGGTGTGTATTCTGTCGAAACTGCCAGACGCGGATCGCGATTTCGATCTTTTTGGATCTCATCAGCGCGTCGCAGGCAGCTCCGACAGAACGCAGACCAACTTTTACCTGCTGTCTTAACAGCGCCATTTGTCGAATTTTCTACTAGCTACTCAATATCAATGTGATTATGAAGTAACGATTAATGTCGAGAACAATATTACTAACCAGAGAGTACGTTTTGAGCTGAGAAACCAGCAAATGCTGTGTTCCTACGAGAATTCTTGGATTCGAATCTTTACAGTCGTTCTGGTGTGAACGCCGCATAATAAAGGATCTGGCTCGTGCCTAACTTCACGTGTGTCAGAATCTCTTACTTTCTCAATTTGTTGTGTAATAATGACTGAAAACTTCTAGAGATTATAGAATATTGGAGAATCGGACAAGGCGCGCTAAACAATCATGAATTGACTGAGTTGTTAGAAATTTGGAGACGTTATGACTACAATCGAAAAAGATAAAATTGATTACATAAGGATAACTGAACGATTAAGTTTTTATTATTAAAGCATGACGTGATCCGCAGGATAAATATTTATGTCTACAATAAATCAGCTGACCCAGATTAAGGATAAAAATAAAGAAACCTCTCTTTTTAATAACGGTACCAATAAAAATGCAAACAAGTAATTGACAGCAATATTTATGTCCAATTTCATTCGATGTTTACATTGCGTTACCGATGTTGAACAATAAAAATTCACAGTGGCTTCTTGAGGGCCGTAATAATTGGCAATTCGTCCTTATCTCGATGAAGGTGTACTGCATTTAAACAGGTAAGTACGTCCAACAACAATGTAGAGAGAGAGAGAGAGCGAGAGTATGTGTGAGAAATTGGCATCAAGCCAGACGTCCTGTATTACAGAACGTAACAATCGCCAATTAGAAGGCGCGTCGGTCACGTTCGGCTGGCACAAGAGGTGCCGAGGGGCGAACGCGGTTTTACCAAAAATATCTTTTGCAAATGAGCTCTGTTGCTAAATTATGCGTCGCCAGGACTTGTTTAAAATTCATCACGACATGCCGCATTCCTACTGAGAAGGATACAACGAAATCTCGCCTCCGATGCGGTTCAGAAAGGTAGTCTAATTTTGGTTATTGCATTATCTCAAAACCTGTTAGTAGCCTTTTTAGAATGACCCTAGGTGTTATGAAGGGAATATGACCATAGCGAACATCATCATCATCATCAAAAAGTCGTCAGTCCTAAGACTGGTACGCACCTCCAGTTTTTCCTATCCTAAGTTCATATTCGTATTTTCCTTTAACCAGAACATCCTACATCCTTAACTATTTGCGAACAGTAATCCATTTTAAGTCTACCTCTAATTCTCTTAACTCCTGTTTCTGCATCCAATATATCTCTAACCAGCCCCTCATGCCTGAGAAGGTGTCCTACCAGCCTCTCTCGCCTGTTTCTTATTAACTTCCGTACTGACCACTGTTCTCCTATTCTTTCTAGTACCTCCTTATTTCTAACCTTCTCTATCTATGGTATCCTCATCATTCGTCTGTAACACCACATTTCAAACGCTTCTAACCTTTTCTTTAAGAATCTTTTTCGAATTTCTAAATTAACCGCTGACGGTCATAGAAATGACTAGTTTTTGTGAAGGCCACTCAACCCTGCTCTATCCTCTGTTTTATTACTCCTTCCAAACTGAATTATCTGACTTCCTAAATACCCAAAATCAGTTTCTTCTTCTAATTTTTCGTCTCCGACCTTTATATTCATTTCTGGCCAACTAACGCCTACTATGTATACCTAATTCTAGCCTATCTATCTCAACTTTCAATTTTTGTAACATAGGAATCCTTATTTAAACTTTTTATGGGTTACAGTGTTTTATCTTATTTCAAAAGCTACGGAGTAATTTTCGATTTACGCGCGGATAATATCTAAGAAAACTAGCAAGTCCAGTGAAATGGGCATGTTACAATTCTGCCGCGATTGACAACCTTCGATCGGTCGAATTAGCATGAGAAACGACCTTGAAAGAGTATACAGGATTCCAATCAGCAACCGAAGAATTGACAACTTCCTACCAAACGCTCGGCTCTCTCCGACCACGGATGGCTGATAGTATTCCTCACCTGTCAAACGTGAAACATACGCAAGAAGAGTGTATACGTATGCATATAGGTACATCTACGTGTGCGTATGTATGTGAGAATGCTCTTCTTGTCTATAAATACGCGAATCGACGATATCGACCGTAAGATCTGGAGCCTATTGACCGGCCTGTTACATCCGAAGGTTATCGACATCTACCGGAATAGTTTAATGCAAGAGTTAAATAATTATTACGTTAGCAGTTTGCCATTTTGTGTTATTAGGAAGTCGTAAGGCGAACTGGATGAGCCTTGTGCAAGCGATCATCATGTTCTACGAAGAAGACGATCTCGAATTGCCATATGACGATGCTCACTTTTATTGAACTCTTCGACAGAGAAAAAAAAACGTCCCGAAGCCACTAGAGGAATTAACATACACTAGAGTGAAAAATATTTGAAAGAAACTCAAAAAATTTTGAAAAGGAAGCTAGACACCACTTTAAATAATTTTGTATCAAAATGGACCCTGCTCCTAAAATTACAACGAAAGAATAAAATAAAACCAAGCTCTTTGGAGCATCCTTATAATTTAAATATTGGTATTTAAGGGATGTATAAGTAAAAACTAAAAGAAGCAGCTGATTTTCTACATTTAAGGGGTCAGATAGCTGAAGACGAAAAAACTGCTAGAGATATAACATAAAAACAACAGACTCAGTTAATTCGGAAAAAGTTTGCTGGACCGCTCTGTATGGGTGTAAAGCGTGGATGGTGGGCGAAAAAGTTGTCATAGGAAGATGTTAAAAATAGGTTAGAGATGAGTAGGTACTAGAAATAGAAGGAGAACAGAGAGTGTTGTGAAAATCAATAACAAATAGATGAGATAAATCGGTAGTAGGGCATCTTTTCAAGCATGAAGGACTAGTTAGAGACATATTAGAAACAGAAACAGAAATTAAGTGAGGTAGAGATAGACATAGACCATATTACAGTTCGGAAATAGTTAAAGATGAAGCTTGCTCAAGTTCAAGATAGAAGAGAGTAGAGGTAGATGTCGTATTGATGATGATCACTATTGATAAAGGAGGATCCAGTCGAAGGAAAAATGAATTCAATTTAAAAAAGAGTTTAAAAGAGAGTAATTAGGTTACGGTATGCATCTTGACCTTACCTAAGGCTATGATAAGGGAGGATTTTCTGATTGAGCGTGTACTAGGGATTAAGTGGAAGGAAAAATGAAGTCAATTCAAAAAAGGGTTCTGGAACGAAAAATCAAAATTGACGCTGCCTATCACGTGAACAAATTGCATATCATAATGATCTAAGAGAAATTGAGGAGTAACAAAAAATATTGACTTACCACACACTTGGAGGTATCTAATATTTCCACTTCCGTCGTAACGTTGTCGAAGGTGACGTTATGCCGATAAAGGAAATCTGAAACGGAAAGAAAAACAGAACATCACATTTCAGTGGTTGATAAAATAATAGCCCGCCGTTTGTTCGTAAAGGTTATGGACTCTCCGGTCTCACGATGACGGTTCACATGCATGAACTGGTCATGAAAAACACTGAATGCAACATTTCACATATTTTACAAAGGCACAGAGCCCATTCGTACCTACCCATACACATATAAGCGAATATATGTATATGTGTATATATTTTAAAATAAATGGCAGTCTTTGTATTGTTAGAACAAATCCATAGAATAGAGAAGTTTATTGATCAGGATGCCTGCCAGCGCTTAAATACCTCCATACATGAAGTAAGAAATTTATAAGAGAGCTTTCGCGAAAAGTGCGCTTTACTGTTGCAAATCGTGACATCAAAATGGTATTTTGCAGGGTGACTGACGGAACTGGGATAATTTATGGGAATGGATTTAGCGGCAGGAGGGACCGTCCAATGATTTATTGAACGTAAAATTGACAAAGAAATATTCAAACATGAGAAACAAAACAATCTACTCAGACATAACACAACGCGGAACTGTTTTATCTACACAAGTTAAAATCTGTAGAATTTGTTGTTTAGAATTGTATGCAGTAACTACTTTTAGTTTTCATGCGTCTCATAAACTATAGATTCTGGGTTAGTGTCTAATTACACCTATGAGTGCACGAACTTTCCCCATAAGTACGCCATGACGTTGAGGTGGACAACACTTTTGCAGAGTGCATTACCATCTCTAGTCCGAAACCATGATACATCCATAGTATCTAATGCACAGGTACAATTACTCAACATATCCACATGCATAGACTTGCACGTTTTCAATATATACCTTCGAAGTCCTTAAGGAAAAATGCAACTTTAAGGGATCATATCTTTACGACTTAGTGCCCATTCAGACTTTTCAATAGCACGTCAAGAATTATCATAATCCAAAGCTTCAAAGAGATTGACAGAGAGTCATTTCCGCAAAGATCTAATGGGGTCCTTTGTTCTTATTAAACTATAGGATATCAAGTGGGAACAAAGAATAGAAAACGTCACGGTCCGCTGTGCGATGAGAGACTGCGCATCAATTTCGATCGTCAAATACAAAACGTAAACAAAATCTCCTTGCCTATGCGTCATATCGGATGCGTACTGCTCCACTGCGCAGCGACCATCGAGCGCAACATAGTGGGACTCTGAAGCAGGCCATGTAATTTCACCTCCTATCTATAGTCTTTTTCGTTTTTTGATGGTTTCGATGAATATTATTCAATGATGGGCCCAGCACATTTAAACTTTACTAGACGACTGCATATACGCCTGTAGAATAAATCTGTTCCTTTTTATTATTTCTATAGTATATTTGCATTAAGAAATTACCGTTCGCTTTCTGCCTCTTCGTACATTTAAATATATTGTAATGGTTATTGCTGTTTTGCTGTGCTTAATTTCTTCATTTCGTCGTCGAAACGTCGAAATGGCTTTGCATTTTCACGACTTGCCATTTCGCTTGAGCACGAGAACGAAGAAGAACGCTTACGTTACAAATCAGTTAAGAAATTTGAACTGTCTACAATATTAATTAGTTCTATGAATAACGTCTTAATACTTCAGCTTTAATCCACGATTCACCAGTAGATAACTCAAGTTCGTTGTTTAATGATGATAGTTTATAAATGGGTACCTAATTAATAGAAAGCGGTTTCAATAAATAATGAGTCTATAATAATCGTCGAATACCTAAACATTTTTTTGAATACAAAAGGAATATCATTAAAGAATGCCCATGACTTTTATTCGGATTCGCTATTTTCAGTAAAAAAGTAAAATATAGTCACTACTGGGATTCCAGTGATTTGTAATTTTGTACTTTTATACATTTTTAAGTGACACATACATCTTTTAAGTTGTAAATTTTTGTCAAGGACAAAATATGCACACTGTTCTACACAAATGTTTTTCTTTTTTTGATATATACATTTATTATGCGTTCTCCGATTCCTTATAGAGATACCTGCATTAGAGAAAAGAGAATCTGTAGTGCGGGGAGCATGGTTTTGGAAAGAAAGAGACTAGGGTTTGTCGGTTTTTAAAAACCGGTTTTTTGGAGAAAATTATGAACTTCGAAAACCGGTTTTTTAGTAGAAAATATCGGTTTTCAATGTATGAATAACACTTAAAAAAAATTTTAAAAATGACAAATGTAGCCAAATGTATCAGACTGATGAAAACACTTGGAATCATATCGGACCGATATGATTCCAAGAAACGGTGTGTTTTGTCTATTGGATGAATTAATTTAGATTTTATATCAGTTTGTCTTAGCCCTGTATTCTTAACTTTGTGAGAAGGACTAGGATCGACTATCTATTAATTGCATAACAAATAGCTCGTCCATACGAGAGTAATTGCAACAACGAAATTATTGCTTACCACAAAACAACCCGGTCAACTATTATTTCTTTGTTCTACTAAATTGCATAAAAAAATTTTACTATCAATAAAATTGAAACTGCTTTTAATCACTCTAAATTTTCTGTTAAAATTTTTTGTTCGAATTATAGAATATTCGAGCAAAAATTTTTTTTATAAAAATTCGAAACCGGTTAAAACCGGTTTTCTGGAAAAATTACTATTCGAAAATCGGTTTTCTAAAATGTCGGTTTTTGTATAAACCCTAAAAGAGACGTTAAAGATCACTCATAGGGAATGGACAAGAAATTATGCTTATTGTAGTACCTTACAATAAATGATATTTTAATAATTACCAGCAGCGAATCCCGGCGTTGCTCGGGTTAAAATACATCGCATGGTTAATGCAAAATTATTCCCGATAATGACAGACCACCCTGTACCTTTATAAAATTTCTTAATAATAGCAGATCATTCTAGAATATTCTAGACTATTTGGACAAAATCTAGAAAATTCAAGAAATCCTTGATAATTAATTGCGGACATTTGAAACTTTCCAGATCATTCCAGATATTTCTAGAACTTTCTAGAACATTCTAGATCGATTGTAACAGTTACACACATTCTGGGGTTTTCATTTCAGAAATTTTTAGAACTTTCCAAAAGGTCTCATAAGTTAGAAAAGAACAGATATATATTTTTCCACATTTTCGGCACCCACAACTACCCACCGCGACCAAACTCCCTTACTTTCAGTAGGAGACCAAGGGGTATTTACCACCCCAACGGGAAGTTGATAGAAGTTGGTAGTGAAAGAGAAAACCCTGTTTTTACGTACGCACATTAGCATTATATATATATTTAGATTAGTATTTTACGAGCATCAAATGTAATTCTGTGACGGTGAACTTTTTGGAATTTTTTTTTAGCGTCTGCCTTTGGAATGAAAAATCAATTGGAGGCAGGAAATCCAAAAATCCCCACTATTATTTCAAT
Organism: Agrilus planipennis; assembly: GCF_000699045.2. NCBI lineage: Eukaryota > Metazoa > Arthropoda > Insecta > Coleoptera > Buprestidae > Agrilus > Agrilus planipennis. The sequence continues at coordinate 1,237,642 of NW_020438942.1, forward strand.
GAAATGAAACAACCTATCACAAATCTCATAAAATTCACGGCGTATTTTTATTGTTATGCATTTGATCTCATTGAAGATTATCCGGTTTCTTTATCTCTCGAAAAAGATAAACGCAAAGCAATTACGCACCACTTATATAATAGTTACAGTTGATTTTTCTGAGTTGTTGTCACATCTTAAGCCAGTTTTTTATTTCAATTAGTCATTAAAAAGTGTGCAGTTTATCTGCTTCGATTTAAGCGGTCACGTCGGACTGGTATCACAGCAGTCGCATCCTTCTAATGCTACTTGACATCGATTCTTCACTAGGGTTAACAGTAAAGCTGTAGTTTTTCGATTCATTAGGAAGCAGTTCTTCATTCCGCTCGCGACATGATATGTCAATAAATAATTGGAAATCAAAGTTGCGAATCCTCATCCTGTCTCAACACAGACATGCATGCCTACACGCACACGTTAAGTATTATTTTCATACTTTCATAGAAACGATGAAGTAACGCGTACCTCGAAGACTGTAGTGCTAAACATAATCACTCATTTTCTTACCACTACCGACATACCACTAATAAAGAAATAAGTAGAACAGGAAATTGTGGGACAAACAATTTCTGGGCGGGGGATTAAGAAAATAATTCCTGATAACACCTCCATTATAGAAATTATGTTCGGTAATATATGGAAAACACAACAAACGAAAATCAATTGAACCATCTTCGACTACCATACGTATAAGAACTTTCCAATATCTAACGGATAGAACTGTGACTACTTTTGATATCCAGGATATTGTCATTTTCTGGAAATTTTTAATTACAAATTACCAATCTTTTGATGTATTAAGTGTGCTTAGATGTTAATTTTCGATCAGGGTCATAGATAGAATGCGATAATGACTGTGATGGCCGATGGAATCGACAGTATGAAGGATCTCTGGTTCACATGTGTGAAGTGCTATACACTTTGTGGTTATGTAAAGTTATGGTGTGAAAAAATTCTCTAATTGGCTTATATGAAGTGCTATGTAACAATGATTTAGGTTAGGCTATGGTGCAAAAGGCTCTCCTCACTGATATGTGTGAAGAGATATGCACTAGAGGATTCAGTTAGGTTGATTGACGTAAGTGCTGTACACTGAGGGCTGAGGTTAGGTGATGGTACAATGTAAGTGCTATGCAAAAGGGACAACAATTTAGGCGGGTTCAACTATTAAATAATTATATTAATTTAATTAAAAACTAACCGGAATTTTCACTTTTTTTGTTTCATCATGAACAGTTTTACTCTAAAACATTTTTATTTACGAACAGCAAGAAATTCTTAAAGAATCTCTGAAATGCCAAACAAAACAGTGAACTGCACGTTTTAGACGTTCTGATATTGCTAATTTATTAACTAACTGATATAATGCCAAACAGGCAACTTGTAAATAAATACATTTGAGTATGTATTGAACATTAGAGAGCTCCAATATCGATCATAATTCCCTTCAAATTCACAAATCTAAACATTCTGCATTTTGACCAGCTGGGCTAACTTCATTTCGTTTCTAAATTTCTTAATTTATTGCTTATTCAACAATGAAGAAAGGAAGACACTCCGATTGGCAGCGGATGAAACACTTTAGTCAAAGTTGACATGTGTGTTATGTATGTATGCAGGTAGGTAGGCAGCAAATGTGTTACTTGTCATCTTTATTTATTAGTTTTTGTTTAATCTCACACTTAACTGGCACTGTATGAAATGCAAAGGTTTTGCTTCGAACGTCCGCTGCATGTCAACAACGGCCGACTCTTAACATACATAGTTTTAATCTGGCAGAAAAAAAAATATCAATTGCTTAAATTCTAGACCGCCTTTCACCTAAACGGAAGATACGGAATACAGAAACGCCAAACTTCGGATCAAAGAACTAATTACTTTCATGTATACGGGGTGAACTACTTTAATCAATTCATGTCAGCATGGGATGACCCCCTTGTGAATTTGTAGGACCAACTGACTATTTAACTTCTTCCCCCCGTAGCGCAGGTTAATATTCTCGATCTCGATCTCGATCTTTAAAAATCTGACCAAATATAGAGATTTTACTTAAATAAAGAAAAGTTTTAAATGAATGTGAACATGGGATGGTGGAGTCATCTATGGGCGATCCCTTCCGATCACCTACAACTTTTGATTGAAAACAAACTTCATTCCAGACTATCCCGTGATCTATATCACAATCTCCTGTAACTGTACTCCATTGCTTTGGAAGATATCATTTGCGAAGAACGATAAGAATTTGGAAGGGGAAAGCATCATAAACACAGAAAAAACCAACATTGCATACTATTCATATCTTTTCGGGTTTCAGTCAGATTTCCAACGCTTGTCAACCGTAATCTACTCCAGGTCTACTTCTACACCTCCTAACTTCCGTTTCTGCTTCCAATATGTTTCTGACTGTACCTGGCCAAATCGCCACGAAAGATAACATCTGCGAAGAACGATTAGAATTTGAAAGGGCAAAGCATCACAAACACAGCAGAAAAACCCAACATTGAATAATATTCGTGTCTTTTTGGGTTTCAATCCTATTTCCAACGCTGGCCAACCGTAAGATCACTCAAACATAGCGCACCCTATAAAAGATCACCTTCAGAAACATTCTGACTCAAGAACGTCATGCAACAGCGGGGTCTAGTAGTTACTCCATAACTTAGGAGGTCATCGATCCGTTTGTCTTGGTCCAAGTTATTTTATGGTTTCCTTCGGTTCTGTACCTACACAAATGCTGCGATCGTAAAATATTCCACAGATAACCTTTCACTCGTCTACTGTCTTCAGCTCACCCGTCTGTTCTTTCTCTCCATTACCGTCACCACCCAGACATTCCCATAATTTCTCAAGGAAGCTGCTAACGTCTTCTGAATTCCTTATCCACATTTTGTTCCACAATATAAGTTAGTGCATCAGCCGTAAATGCATCAGTTGACTGCAGCAAACTATTTTTTTTGTTGAAAATGTCAGTTTAGGTCATCCCTGAGAAAGTGAACTGCAGGCCGACAAAATGTTGGAACAAAATAAAACCCACACGATTGAAACTCGAAAACCCTAATTGGTAATACAGTGTTCATTGGCACTGGAGAAGCCAGTAACTACCTCTAAGCTGGTTCAAAGGGTGAAAGATACCTTAAATGAACTAGAAACGAGGAATAGAGTAACTATTACCTGGATACCTGGTCACTCCGGATACAAGGGTAACGAAAAAGCTTACAAACCTGCAGAGCAGGGAGCAGATATGGAAGAACCGGACGGGGAGGTAGGAATACCATACCAAGAAGGAAACAACGCTATTAGTAGAATCTTGGGAAAGCAAAAATGGAACACCTGGGCAGCAACTCTGGAGCTGCTCGGGAAATACATAAAAAGCTGGAACATGGAGCTAAGGAACATGAAGAGGAACGAGGCGCGTCTTATCCTAGGATTGTTTACTGGGCACAGCGAGCTTAGGTGCTGCACCCACAAAACACAGGGAAGAAGTTAAGTTACCTATGTAGATGGTGCGAAGGCGAGGAAGAAACCCCGAGACACGTAATCTACGAATGTCTGGGGGCTAGATTAATAGATAGAGAACTTTTTAAGGAGTTATGCAGGAACCTGGAGAAGCTGCTGTGTTTTGGCAGGGCAGCTGGTCTATGGACACCTGAGTGAGAGACGGGGGGATGGGGGTACAATGGTCAGACGACTACGTGTCCTTGAGCATTTTTGCACCCTGCCTCACAGTCACCAATAACAATAATAATAATATAGTGTTCATAGTTGCTCCACATTGTACAAGGTAGCGTCAGAAAATTATGTAACGTCACATGGTTTTACGAGCTTCCACTTGATAACAAATCAACCAGCTTTGTGTCGATCGATCTATTGCAGAACATAAACCTAGACTGGAGGCTTTCACTCACAACATAATTTATTCCGACTTGTATGTGTACCTAGGCTACCAATGTGGAAAAGAGCCCTTTATGCCTTCCTGTTTCGCGCATACCCGAACCAATAAATTGAGCTAATGGCCGTTGCATGGAGATACAAGACGGTATCACGGCACCGATCTGCCATTATCTTCTAAAGAAAGTAATTATTGAGTTATATCGCATGAAACGCCTTTCTATTCGATTAATAAAGTTGTCAATTGTACTCGACGAGATGTGCTTTTGTGTACTTGTGTCTGCGTCTCTATGTGTGTATGTATGCATACACTTCTGTATGCTCCCGGGTCGATCGAATATGGCGACGCGACCACCTACCAAGAACGCGTTTAATTGGGTATAAATGGCTACAACCTAGCTACATACACACATGATGGTACACATATATGTAACTAATACTTACGACGAAGCTAGAGCCTTATTGTGCATGTTTCTTATGCCGCGGCATCGAAATTGTTATGACGATGAGAAGCTAACCAAAGTAACCGTGCACCATAACAAAGTTTGCCGAATTTAAAGTAGTAGCTGTATTCGCGACATCTTTTATGGTAATTTGGAAATACAGTAACGAACTTCTCAATTAATCAATTTTAAAAACTCTCACAATATCTTACTCATTCTTCATTCACGATCAAACTCTATTCTAAATTATATCATTAAACAAGAACGAAGTATTGGTTTTCATTATCAGTAGTTACCATATTACACCATTACCTCTACTCCATTACGTTGTCAGTGTCGAGATCGATATAATTTTCCATTTTCTTTGGGACCAAATGAACCTTACAAAATGATTACCTGTCAAGATACAGAAGGACTCTCAGTTAATTTCTAAACAAGAAAAGGACAACTAAATGCCGTCACAGCACGACCACAGCAAACTCGATTACGTTTCGTACCTACAACTTCCTCATTCTCAACAAAGAACTACCCACATACAAAACCAACTTCATATATACCTATAGAGCGCCAGCGGTCGTGAAGTACAATAGGACCATCGCCTTACAACAACAACAACAACAACAATTCGTACTTTTCATTACCGGAGTGTTATCGTAACGGTAATGACGATTAGAATTGCTGCCGATGCCGCTTTACCTACACAGACACACGCAGGATTAATGGCCAGACTAAACAATTACAACTGGACACTTCTCACTATCAGTCATTTAGACATCCCGCTCGTCTACAATAGACCACAATGAAGGACGCTGTATACAGAGGAATCCTTACAGGTTCAGAGTAGGCTAATAGATGGTGCTGTAATACTTGATGTAAGATAGTACTGTGTCCTGGTTGAAGCTCTTGTCTTGTCTTTCCACTTTAGACGGACGGGAGTAGATAAGCAATGACAGTTCTAGCGCGAAATCCCATTTCTTTTCATATGAAGGTTCATTCCCGTCCCTTTTCAACCGTTTTACCCCCTCTTCCCCTACTCTAACGTCACGGCCGTCACCCATATCTACCAGCTGTCGTCGTCAGTCCTCTTTGACAGCTGTCATCGTGAGCAGCAGAGCAGCACCCTAAGATTAGGAAGCAAAAGATGAAGGGGCCTCAGGAGGCCGGAGCACCAACAGAAGGAGCGAAGCCCTGGCCGATCATAGCAGTTGTCAAAGATGCTCACGCTGACAGCTGTGAAGGATGGCTGACGATGACAGCTGTCAAAAATGGCTGACGGCTATGACAATAGAGTAGGAGAGGGGGGGAGTAAAACGGTAGAAAAGGACAAAAATGAACCTTCATAAGAAAATAAATGGGATTTTCCGCTTATCTACTTTACTAATGCCAATCAAGCAAACCTTTCTCATCATTTCCTAACTTAAACCCTTTATGTTTACTCCTAGTCCATCGTCAGAGGATATACCTGCGTGGGCTTCCATTCGAAACCTACCCAGCTCATTAGCACGATGTGAATGATATTTGAAGCTTTAATGAAACAAGGTTCAAACCAAACATCTTGACTTTGTGGTATTGAATTAAGGTCTTCAAAATGAGAAGACAGAAGAACATTATTAGACGCTCAAATTTTAGGTCATTTACGTCTTGAAATGAACCCATGTCGACCATTTACCTAAACGCTAACACTGAAATGAACAACAGATAACTGTAACCGCCGAATAAGATGTAGAAACGGTATCCAACTGTAAGAATATCGAAAGCCAAAAGTAATGCGTAAGTTAGGGTTCGTGTTCCTTACCCTAAGATGACTAAGCTCATATAAGTATTTTAGCTATAATAGATTGTCTATATCAACAACTTTAAAAACACTATAAATAGGGAATACTGCATTTTGGATGAAACGTATTGTGTGGTGATGAGAACTAACCTCGAAATTGCGATTCATGTGGGGACAGTTTGGTAAAATATCCGACTAATCTGAATTTGAATTTGATCGTTTAGGAACAAGAATTGGAAGTAGTAGATGATATAAATGTAGTGCGAAAGCGAATCACCCGGTATAAAGACGCATCTTCTCGTTACCAAGGTCCATGTATCATCTTCACACGGACCCCAAGACGTCGTGTCATACGTTTAACATACACAACGTGGCTCCCGTTTATGGAAGCCCTTATCTCTTTCTGCATCTGATTGTGAGTAATTTCGCATTTGTTTGCGAACCAACGTTGAATACGAACATTAGCGCCGGTTAAAAAGATACGAAGCGATGACCCTTCGGAACAGTTACGCCAAAGAACCGACGCTAACGATCGCAACCTCACCAGAAGGACATCGCCATCATTATCAGAAGTCCAGAACGTCAGTTAATTCCACCATTAACCGCACTGGTATTTCAATCTATTTCAATAAGAATTAACACGTATCTTTTCTTTAAAACGAAGTTAAAGGACATTCAGAGAGTTTGGATAGTAGGATTCTGTAGATGTAGTTTCTTGTGTCCTCCTAGTGTATTTAATGACTTTTTTTTTAAACAAATTTTATCTGAATGATCTAATAAAAGACCTGAGCAGGTTTTTCGTCAACTCTTTGACTGGAAGGATGAAACGAAGTTAAAGGACATTCGGAAAGTTTTGGATAGAAGGATTCTGTAGATTTAGTTTCTTGTGTCCTCCTAGTGTATTTAATGTTTTTTTTTTTTTTGAACCAAATTATATCTGAATGATCTAGTAAAGGACCTGCCAGACATGCCATAACGTGCAGGTTTTTCGTCAACTTATTGATGATTTTGTAGGCTTTATAAATTAATTATATGGTATTTCTTATTGACCGTCATTAATTTGTTTGTCAGACAAACAGATTAACGTTTATGATTATTAAGACATTGGAACAACATTCTTGCTCTAATTTTGAATATACGCTTATTGTTGTAGCATTGACCCTAAAAATCGTATCGATTTTAAGAAAGCCTGACCAGACCAGACAAAAAAGGTTATTTAATTGTCCCAAAACAAACAGCAGGTGTAAATAGAAATCTATTAAAGTCAAACAGTCTCTCCTGATTTCTAAATTAAATTTCAAGAGGTTTTTTAATAAACAAACAATACTAAGAAATTAATTAAAAAGTGATGTCACACTTTGGACAGCTAACATAAATTTTTTTTGTGTCATGTCCATACATTGAAACAAGAAAACTTCCAAAAGTAACACACTTGTGACAAATTTTCTACTCTTAATGGTAGGAAACCTATATGTACTTGTTTCTTCTTAATAAAATAAAAACAAATATTAATTTAAAGAAAAAGAAAGAAAAGAAGTCACTTCTACGTTCGCAAACGGTTATTAATTTAGAAATTCGAAAGAGAAGGTTCGAAATGAGGGGGCATTGCAAGGAACTCTACGGAAGACAATAAGAAATAGGAGACATAGGTTGGTAGAACATTTTCTCAGTCATGAAGGGCTAGTCAGAGACATATTAGAAGCAGAAACAAGAATTAAAAGTAGTAGAGGTAGACCTAGATTAGATGTGGGATGTTCTAGTTTCAGGGAAATTCGAAGATTAGCTCCGCGGGATTGCAAAAGGCGGAGATGCGTGTCCAATGACTAAAGACCCTATGATGATTAGTTTAAAGTCATTGTAATTTCAACAAACTCAAACACCATTCGATGTTTCACTTACAATTAATCATGGGTAGTGGAAAATAAAACCATTTTTCCATGAGAATCTTTGACATTTATGCCAAGAAACTGAATAACGAATGGAGATGTCAACTATTGTAAATATAAGGTGGTACAATGGTTTTCTAACGACTCTATCTTTCTAATAATAAGAATGTAACCATTACTTTAGCCATTTTGTATTTATTTATGGCGTACAGACACTAAATCATAAATTATTTATAGGGGAATAAAAGTCAGAAGTTCTCCGCTAAGAAGCCTCTATTTACGTAGGCCAAACGCCTTTTTTTATTTGCAAAAAGAACATCAAATTCGTCGTTTGCAGCCGACCATAAAGGTGCCCCACCCGGCGATCCATTGTCCGCGAAAGATTAATACAGACTTGCGTACTAGACGCTTTGCTTCTATCTGCAAATGGTAGGCGCCGCATTTTTTAAAGTCACTTGTCAAGGGTATGCGAAATAACAATAAAAACAGGAAATAAAAAAACACAAAACAAAAATGGCAAACACCGCGCTACTATCCGATTCACATAAAATGAAGTGAGCACTTTATTGCGTGATATATGACATTATAAAACCGTCGGAACCGGCTATAAATATTTAATAATAATTCAATCCAGCAACACGGTGACAATTTTATTGTAACATTCCTTCAATTGAAGTGTAAATAGATAAAGAAGCACTTTGCTATCTCACCTATTGAGATTGACTAATAAAATAATAAATCGACAATGAAACTGTTACAATAAAATTAATTCTGTCACAGTTGAATAAAATAAAGAATTATGCAAATTATTGAGGGTCAACAATGGGTTGGATTGAAACTATTCACCATAAATATTGCGGAGAACAGCCGCATACTTATTTGAAATTTTACTTCGGTTAATTCATCAGGGAACAGAAAAGGTTAGAATAATGATGATGATCCCGTGGATAGAGAAGGTTAGAAATGGAGAGGTATTAGAAAGAATAGAAGAACAGAGGACTCTATGGAAGTCAATAAGAAATAGGCGAGATAGGCTGGTAAGACACCTTTTGATGATAGTTCGTCAGATGGTTTGTTCGACGCTGTTAACAGCATTCTTTTTTTAAGAAACCGCAAGGTAGAACCGGAACCCCTACACGGTCACTTTTTTGCCTGCCTGATGATTCACAGGGTGACTACACAGTACTTTCTAGTGGCGTACAATCTTAAGATAGAATATATTGCCTATGGATGTACTCTCCATTGGTTAATTTGGAAATTTGAAAAAGAAATGTCGGCAGTGGGCCCAAAGGAAAAGGTTAGAAACGTTTGAGACATGATCATTTATTAAGTTGATTATGAAAATATGAATAGAAACAAGGGTATACGAAGTACCACAAACGGCATGGTGGTACAATACCGTAGATTCAGTACAGCAAGTAGATCTCCGTCTACGTAGATGGACTTTCTTGAACATATTGAATGCCGTTTGTGGTACTTCATTAAACGCTACCTCTAGGAAGCAGGTAGAGTTGGTCTGTGTCATGTCTTCTCTGACAGAACCCTTTGTGTTTGCGTTGGCTCTGTCTTAGCCCCCAACAAAGTCGTCAGGGCCGGTGTACCCCAAAGTTTCAAGCTGTCACCCGTTCTGTTTAACCTGTTCCGTGCAGACATGCCGTTCCATCCCTCGATTCTCATTGCTCTCTGCGCCAGTGAGATCGCCCTTATGAACTCCACCCAAACCATTCTCCAGTGCTCCGCAAAAACTAACAAAGTTCTACCTTTGCTCCTAAATTGGTACTGAAAATGAAAACTCTCCATTAACGAGGTCATGTAGGAAGCAATTTCCTTCTCCCATAGGATCCAAAAGCTTCCCCCTATTTTACCATTAATAACTGATGGGATATGGATCTTTTCCGGCATGTACCTTGACAGAAACTACCCATGCCAAGGTCCCAGGCGCCTTCATCTCCCTCAAGCATATGTCCTTGCGCAATTCCTATTTGGGGCTGCATCCAACCCCACTATCTACGAATCCTCCAAGAGACTTACATGACTCCGCACTTGACTTCCCTTGATTCGTCAGAAACGCCCAAATTCTGAAACTAGTCTACCTTCACTCCCTGAAGCTGCAACCAGATTCGTGGCAAACCTGCGGACTTCAGTGTCAGGTCACCCAAACCCGTCCATCCCGACACTTTCCCATTTTGCCTTGCAACCAAACGAGTATCCGCCCAACTCATCCGAGGTGGGCCATCTATTTCTGTTTTACTTTTCCCTCTCGAATGATTCCTCTCCTTCACTCAATCACCTACCCGCTCCCAACTTCTTTCAGAACAGAACCTTCTCTGGGATGTATAACCTCCAGGTTGATCTACCTCACTACTCGAGCAGGGGTTATCATAGATAAGTGCTTCTGCGAATCCGACGTTAGCTCCCTTCAGGGATGACTTTTCAAAATTTCCCCTTCCCAAGGAAGAACTAAACAGAAAAGAAGGCTGTGTTTTGTCGAAACTGTTTGCGACGCGCTGATGACTATTGTCCACATTGTTTGTTATCATGAATAGAAAAGTTAAAGATGAACAGCCGCAATGAGAAGGGGGCGCTATGGAAGTTGATAAGGAAAAGAAAAGATAGGATGGTAGGATACCTTTCGAGATAAATATTAGAAGCAGAAACACGAGTAAAGAGAAGCAGAGAAAGATGTAAATTAGATTTCTGTTCACAAACTTCAAATAGTTTTGTAGTAGTGGAGGTGCGTGTCCAACCAGTCTTCGAACCGACGGCCTAAGGATGATGATTGAACTAAAATAACACGAAATAAAAATAATAAAAATAAAACATCAGCTGTCTTCATGGAACAGACTGTCATGAGAAACGTTCAGAAATCGCTTTAGTGTCATAAAGTACTAAACATTAATTTGGACGCGATAAAAAAATTTGTTTAATGACCGACGTGTGATATTTTACGTGTTGTCCAAAGCTACAAGCATGAGTAAAAAGTCTTCTCTGAAAGAATCTTCTACGTTCGAGTAATATCGCCCAATTGTGAGCAACGTAGCCCATAAATATCAACACTGAAAGCCATTTCGAGACGTGGATTGCATCTTTCACACTCTGACACAACAGAATGCAAAAAGAAAGAGCGCGAGGAATGCAGTTCCGACTTGGGTTTAATAACAATAAATAACAGGAGAAAAATGCATGCATGCGTATACTGCAGATGGTGACTTCGAACACTGTGTGATTCATTCCCAGGAGGAAAAAGGAGAAAATGTAATTAGGTACGTATAAACCAAAATAACATTCGCTACAGGGGTGTACTTAATAGTAAAGTTTAGCTGGATATATGAAGTGTCTCTACCACTAGTTCCGAAACCATTTTGTATGAAGATTTAGTCTAACCGTTAGAGCATCTAATCTGCAAAAGCTTTAGGACGTCCTTTTGAAAGCAAACCAACAGTTACAACGTATTATCTAAAATATTGCTCGAAAAAAAAAAGTTTTGGGTGTTTCATTCCCACAAGCCAGTAATGCTGGTGAGCGTCCGGACTGCGCCAAAAGGTAGGGCAGAAGACCTTCTTCAGCTTCCTTTCAGGAATCGTGGGAATGGGTGGCTGGTGGTTTGGGTGAGAAAGATGAGACGGACGAAATGAAGACAGAAGTGGATGGAAGATTATCTGTGGAAAATTACTGTCCTAGCATTTGCCTAAGCGATCCAAGGAAACCACAGAAAAACTTAGACCAAAGCAGACGGATCCGGAATCGAACCGGCGTCCTCCCGAATGCTAAGCAATGCTAATAACAATTGGTCATATTGCTCGATACCACTGACCCTACAAATTTTGAAGTAAAAAATTGCGAATATAACAAATGTGAAGCTCAGAAAGCCTTATCTTCTACAATGTCCTTTACAAAAGGCTTCATAATATTTTTGGGATATCATATACCATACGCGAAGGAGTGGATCTTGATGGAAGTTAATCTCATTCTGTACATCTTAAATAGCAATTTTTTCTCCCAGCACATAATCTTACTTAGCATTTCCCTCCTCAAAGCGTCGAGGCACAGTTATAAGAAGTTTTACTTCAAATGTTCTCAATAAAAAAACTCATAAATTATACAGGTACGGATAGTTCACTTAACAAGTACCTATACAATAAAGTGCTGAAATCACCCATTCATTTTAAGAAAAATCTTCATGGTTACTGTTAGACAATTTATTCTAAGATTATAGTTGTTATTGGTCTGGTCTTATATTTAAAATAGGTACATACGTTTTTTTAATTGTTCTATCATTTTAAACTCAATGTAATGGTTCCCTAATGATCGGTCCTTACACAAAGAGCGCAAGCAACATTCTTCTTCCTTAAGGCCATTATAAGCAGTGGCCGAACCAGGAAGTGCTCGGTCGACAGGTTAGGATAATGTTCAAACATAAACGGCTTTAGCAGGAAGGAAAAGAGGTGAAAAATTGAACCGCGTAGGCCCTCAACTCGAACTAATTAGAACTCTACGAACAACAATATTGCGCTTTAGGTATATGTAAACACAATCAACAGCGAGTATTAACCGAACAATGTTTCTAGACCCGTTAAGCTATGAATGAAACAAAAATGCAACAAGTAATGTACAAAGGTCTATCGCTACGACTATTAGTAGAATAAAAGTCAATAAAAAAAATAAAAAACTGCAAATACCGCTGTGTGATATTGAGTTCCATTAAATGCAGGATTCTACTACAGATGGCTTTTACTGCGCCCTTTGTAGTATTTCATAAAACGCTGCCTCAATACAGCAAGTAGAGTTGGTTTGTGCTGTATCGAAATTGTTTGCAACGCACTAATGAGATCCACTAAAATCAAAATCGTGATCCGCGCATGGCAGTTTCGACAGAATACTGACCACCATAAACATCCTCGTTCAAAATTGAATCATAATCCTTCACCAGGTCACAATAACTCTAGGGTTTGGCTTGTACAAATATATTTATAACTAAGTTCAAGGTAAGGTTACCATTATAGTAACGTTTGTAATGAATATCGGTGCAGGTATCTCTTCTGATGATACTACATTCTGGAACCAGCTGTTAAAACGTATGATCGAGTGGCATGGCCTAGAGGTTGAGACAATTGCTTAGCATTCGGGAGGACGCAGGTTCGATTCCAGGTCTGCCTCGGTCTGGGGTTTCCTTGAATCATTTAGGCAAATGATGAGGCAGTACCATTCCACAGATAAAATCTTTTATTATCTTCTGTCTTCATTTCGTCCGTCTCTTCCTGAAAGGAGGCTGAAGAGAATCTTCCGTCCTACCTTCCGGCGTAGTCCGGAGGAACTGCCCGCCTACCAGCACTATTGGTTGGTGGCAATTAACACCCAAGGCTTTTTTTTAACGTACAACTAAAAAAGGAACGGGTATTTAAATTAGGTCACTTTATTTTGTAGGATCGTCATAATTAAAATGTAAGTGCTATACACCATCGATAACGATACCCATACATCCCTTAGATGGATTCAATTAGGGCCCCAATAATTTTATAAAAAGCTCTTCTTGAAAATAGCTGGAAGCCGCGTTACGGCTTTTCTATACCGCATACGTGAACAATATTTATGGTTGCGATCGCGATTCGATACGCTAAATCTAACGAAGCCGAAACGTCCAACTCCCAATGTGTCAATTAAGCGAAATGAACAACACAATGGGACAAGCGAGTCGAGTTAAAGGGTACCCACAAGTACCCACGTCTCGAATTCTAGTACCCATAATATGTACCGCAGAGTGTACATTGGACAACAAAGCCTGCGGCCCCGGTCTCTTCGGCACATAACAAACGATCTTCTTGGTTTGTGAATGCACTTTTTCAAGTTAATTGCTCAGGGACGTCACGCCGCGTCTTCGTAATAACCCAACGGCAAGTTGGAAGAAAATTATGAATTGGCAAGTGATAAATGCGACAATAGCCCTTAATAGCTCGATTCGGCTTTTGTCTGAAGAAGGACCTTTTAGTTAGTTTCAATTTTGACAAAAACAAATTGAAAAGAGATCTGAGTACAACCATCAGCACCAAGCATTTGAAATTTCCATTTATAGGATTCCGTCCTTTGGAATGAATGTAGATATCCCATTATCTACTAAAAAGAGAGAAAAGATGTTTCGTCTCGAGAGAACGCCTGGACTCATCAGTAAGGCTGACAGCAAGCTCTCCGCCCTAGATATCTGGAGACTTGTGGGATCTGTAGCGCGAGACAGGGGGGTCGCTACAGGACTCCCCGCCCAATTTCGACGAGGGTGAAGGAGAAGAGACGATACCGCAGATGCCTAGTCGGAAGGAGAGAAGGACGAAGTTAAGAAGCCTTTATGGATCTCCGAATTCTCCATGCTCTTTTTTGAAAGACTCGGGACGTGTTGCCGTACGTGTCAAGAAAGAAGACCATTACTTAGCATTCGGGAGAACGCCGGTTCGATGCCGGGTCCGTCTGCTTTGGTCCAAGTTTTTCTGTGGTTTCCTTGGATCACTTAGGCGAATCCTGGTGCACTAACATTCCACAGATAATCTTTCATTCTCTTCTGTCTTCATTTAGTCCGTCACATCTTTCTCACCCGAACCACCACCCACCCATTCCCACGATTCCTGAAAGCAGGCTGAAGAGGGCCTTCCGCCCTACCTTCTGACTGCCCGCCCACCAGCATTACTGGCTGGTGGGTATGAAACACCCAAAAGTTTTTTTTTGTCAAGAAGCTTGAAGGAATTGCGTTTGTGAGATAAGCAGCTATCTCGTTGTGTACTGAAAAGAAAGACAGCGAGCTCTCTGCCTTGTACAAGTAAAGTAAAACTACAAAAGTCAATAATTTTGCGTTCGACTTAAATTAATAGGTCACCACGATAGGGAGAAGATGAAAGGAAGATATCAAGAACGAATCAAAATCGCTTAACGGAAGGTTACTCCTGTATTTGATGAAAATAGTATAACAAATAACCCTGTCCAGTGGTAACAGAACCAAAATTCAATCCTTTACAGTCGCCATACGATTTGAGGATTTGAGGTTATGGACTCATGGGCGATATGTCTTAATTAAGTGACGGTGCTGCTAATACAAATGATTAATTATGATTGCCATAATAAGAGCACAATCAATAAACAAACAAATTAATACTTTAACTGTTCAAATCCGTTAATATCCACAAATGTCGTAGGTACATCTCTACTGACTCAGTTCTTATTTCCAATAGACCCTGTATATTGAAGAAGGGGTCGTTTGCACCTAGACAAATATAGTATGCAGCGTGAAGCAATTTTTATTGGCGAATGATATCATCGAGATCGAAATTGAGATCGTCTTCGTTCTCAGGCTGGTCTCCTATAATGGCATAATCGAATTTTTACGCCCGGTCAGATAAAGCGGTACTTGCTCGCGAAACAAAAAAATGTTGCAAATTAAATTTACACCGATAACGACGTCGGTCAAAGTACGTTGATATACACATACTACTACACACATACATATAAAAATATACTGTCCAGTGCCGGCTCGTGGCAGTATTAATACAAGGGGCACTTTGAACAAAACAATAAATAATTTAGGAAAGATCGTGGATTGTGGTAACCCACAAGATCTAGCTGCTTTACCATGAAATTGACATTAAATTATTTCACACATCATATGCAATTATTGAACAAAGTAGGACTAATATCGAAGATGCTGGGAATGTTTGACCCTTGCATGCGGGTGGCAGGATTTTTCTACGTAATATATATGTCGAGATACGTTTTATGTGTAGTGCCACCTTAGCAGGTCTCCAGTCGTCTTTCGCTGGATTGTTGGAGAATAGACTAGGGACGAATCTGACAAAATTACGGTAAATGTCTAGATGATGACCCCCACACCCATCGTGGGTGATATTGAAAGAGGAGGTCTCCCCCACCACTATACCATGATAATGATGCCCCCCCACACCCGAAGGGGATGGGGTTAGCGGGGAACGAAAGAGGGTGGCCACCTGAGTAAAACCCTATAAAACATTTGCGGCGGTCTCACCCCTATAAAAAATGGGGGTTGAAAGTTGATTATTTTGACAATTTTCATACACTATAATTCAAATAAAT
>NW_020438942.1:1261215-1272870 GCF_000699045.2 Agrilus planipennis
GGTCTCACCCCCATAAAAAGTTATGGGGGTTCAAAGTTAATAAATATGCCAATTTTTATACATTTCTAGGCATGTAAATATTTATATAGTCATTCTTAAACAATATTCAGAGGTAAATCTAATGAAAAATACATAAAAATATTGAGAAAGTTATATAGAACATTATTTAACTATCTTTATCAATAGGGTAAGTTAGGTTAGGTTATCGGGTTTTGTTCAAGTGATCTTTCAATCCCCACCTCCACCCGCTTGAAAATATTTTTTTTATTGAATTTTATTTGAATTATAGTGTATGAAAAATGACAAAATAATCAACTTTCAACATTCATAACTTTTAAATAGGTTAGGTTAAGTTAGGTTAGGTTATCGGGTTTTGTTCTAGTGACCACCCTCTTTCGATCCCCCACATTCACTCGCTTGAAAATATTTTTTTTATTGAATTTTATTTGAATTGTAGTGTATGAAAATTGTCAAAATAATCAACTTTCAACCCCCATAACTTCATATGGGGGTAAGACCGCCGAAAAGTTTTTATGGGGTTTTACTCAGATGATCACCCTCTTTCGATCCCCTCTACTCCCACCCCCATCTAACCCCCATAACTTTTTATGGGGGTGAGGCCGCCACGAACTTTTTATGGTACAATGTGGGGGGTAACCTCCTCTTTCAATCACACCCATCCCCACACCCGAAGGGGATGGGGGCCTCATTTAGACATCATCTAGACATTTACCCTATTTTTATTAGAGGATGCTCCAAGACCTTATTTCACACTTCTCCCCTCCACTTCGTTATATCTCCCCCAATTTATCTACCCATAGCTGGTTTCTGCATCCTCATAGCCCCTTATACATCTATCTACTTTGTTATAAGTAGAATCTGTATCTGTACTATTGGCTTCTACAGATGAGATTTCTTTCAGCTCTGGAAAGGTCTGAGCACCATCATATAACAGGCACTATTCTCGTGTTTATTAACACCCAGTATCCTGACGATTAATTCACTGTACAGCTGGAATAATGTTCATTATGTAAAAGAACAGATTATCACCACGTCGAATGCCTGGCACTTACTCCACCTCTTAATATATCAATTAGTAGTGGCCATATAACGCGTTGATGCTCATTAGTCTAACTTTATTTCGAGTTTGCTTAATAGGAAACATGTTACCCATCGCGTACATAGCTAAAAGCAGTCCGTTACTAATACGCCATTAAACAACAAAGGGGCGTCCGTCTTCACTGCTCTTTTAATTACAAAAGCAACATTAGTAGCCGTTTGAATATTAAGCGTTCGTATTTTAAAAATTTATGTTTAAATTTAATTATGTAAATCGATGTTATTCGAATAAAATAGGCGTTTGTCATTAGACAATTTACGTATTATAAATCAGTTTAATTTATATGCGTTAATGCATAAATCAAACTGTAAGCCATTTTCGTAACCGCTTTACAGACTGAAATGGACTGAATCAAATGGTGACTTAAAATGTTTCCGAAAGAAAAAGAAAAGTTAAAATGTCTTAACGGAGTTTTCCTTTTGGGGTTCAGCTCATTGATCTCTTTGCTAACTGAAGCGACTGTTACCATTTCCTCAATAAATAAAATTGAAAGCTTGCTCAGCGCCATTCGACTTTGGATTTCCAACTGAGGCTATTGTAAATTCCTTTGTTTATTTCCTACATTTTGTTTGCAAATAATCTGCATAAAATTCCTGGACGAAAGAAAAATATTGTACTACAGACACTGCTCGAAATTCAGGGCCAATGGACTAACATACTCTTTAGTATCTTCGGTTTAAATGATAGCCTAACATGCAACAGAATTGAGACTATGAGCCCGTCTACTCTAGACCTCATTTTCCTGTGATATTTTTGGATTGCGGAAGCGAATTCTGGAGCGTTAATGTTGTACCAATGGTCTTTAGTTGTCGATCCCATCTTTCTTTTCTCAACCACCAGCATTTCCACGGTTTCTACAGGCACGCCGAAGATATCTTCCGCCCTACCACCACCACCACTCAGTTACCACAATGTAGGATTATGGAACAGTCAGCCCCCTTACATCCTGCATAACATGATATGAATGAAACATCAACAATATCGACTTAACATGGAAGTAGTAGATGAGTTGTAAACTTCATATCGGGTTGTTTGGAGCTATGGCCCACGGAATCATTTTTTTCCAAGCATTTCACTGCACCTGCTTTGTTGAAGCTACTACTGGTGATGACCTGATTCAGCCCATAGTTAAAGGCATTTTAGTAATTAAGGGACTTTACAAGAAGTTTTAGTGATTTTGAAGATGTTAAAGTATTACCACTTGTGATGATGACGATGATGTTATGACAGCGTCTAAATTTGCATTTGGTTTAGACTGCAACTGTTAACTATCTAATAAGTTTGCTAATTAAGAATTAGAAAGTAAAACTTATGTAGGTATTATGAAATTTAAATTGTCGATTATTTAGCGTACAGGAACCCACCATACTGCTTCCTTTTATAGAGAAATGTAAGAGATAATCTGTTTTGTTTTACGGCGTTTTATTTGACGTTACTTACATCTGCTTTATTTATGTAGAAGCTTTTTGTATTCCCCTAATATTTCTGCTATTCATGAAGGTTGGAAGTCAAACATAGCAGTTGGATTTTACCAACTACACATAGGTTGGAAGTCATAGCTAAATAAATGACGGAGAAGCATGTCTAAAATTCAGTTTACAACATTGCTATGGTTATAAACTTTTCTGTCAAGGCCCAAACGTTTCATAAATCTTTGATGCAGCTTCAGTAATGACTTGAACGCGATCAAATTGCAACTGAGTTCTACAATGAAAACCAAAACTCCATGGACCACAAAGGAAAGAGTACAACCAAATTTACGGTTGATTCTCACTATACTTTCCATTTCTATTCGATATCCTTTCCGTAAATTACAGTAGAACGCCGATTATCCGAACGCCGATTAACCGAATCGCCAATTATCCGAATCGGTCCTAAGCGTAATATAAAAAATTAAAACCAAGCACTGTAAGTAAGTACATAATGTAATTTTTGTTTTGTTTTGAGTTTGTTAAACTTAATAAAGTTTATTCTATGTGTGACAGTTCGTTTTTCTTTATTACCAGTCTATGTCCGATTATCCGAATTTTCGATTATCCGAATCGACCCCGGTCCCAATTAATTCGGATAATCGGCGTTCTACTGTATTATGTAGACGTTCAGTTAGGCCTTTATCCGTTGCGTTCACATGCTGTTCATATCTTCCAGTCAGTATACACTCGAACCAAACGTATTTTAGGCGTTCAGTGACTTATACGTAATCGAAAGGCACAAATGCTTCGTAGATCTTTGATGTACCTTCAGTGGTGACTTGACCGTGACTGAATCGTAACTGAATTCCGTAAAGAAAATCGAAATTCCATGGACCATGACAAAACAGTCCTGAGGAAAGTGTACAACCAAACTTAAAGTTGATTCTCACTGCACTTTCCGTTTCTATTCGATATCCATTCCATAAATTATGATAACGACATCCAGTTGCGCTCCTGTATATATTATCCGTTCCGTTCTACACCCTCCGTTTCCTATACATTGGAAGGAAACGTATTTTAGACGTACCCACAATGGTTCTTATACGTGATGGGAAGGTCATGGCTGGTGTGAATAGAAAAACAATCCATGCTTATTCATTTTTATTATTAAATTCGTGAAATTTAGTCCAAATGCAGTCTAAAATTGTTACAATTTGTATCACTCCTGTTGATAATAGATTGGCAATGATATGTCACCTTACAGAATTCTGGAGGTCCGATGCTCTAATTTGCTATCAACAACGGTCTTCAGGATTATNAATTAGCATAGTACAGATCCGAAATAATCGTTTTTAAATAATATGTATATTTGTATGTATATGTTACCGGAAATGTATGAAATCTAGGAATTGCTATTTAGGAAATCTATAAAATATTGTTTCAAAGATTTTTTAATACACACATATCCTGGGAAATGTATACATTTCCTAGGAATTGTATGAAATTCCGATATTGTACTAACCCAACCAATATGTTAAAGTAATGTCATCATCATAAAGTCGTCAGTCCTAAGACTGGTTGGACACGTACCTCCACTCTTTTCTATCCTGAGCTAAACTGAACCCTAAAATTAGAACAGCCCACATCCTTAACTATTTGCGAACAGTAATCTAATCTAGGTCTACCTCTACCCCTCTTAACTCCTGTTCCTGCCTCTAATATGTCTAGAAGTATTCCTTATTATGATTAGATGACGCAAAACCTTCCTCTCGCCCCGCTATCCCTGCGTACCCATTGACATCTTGAATATAATACATTTTTGATTGCTGTCTAGGAAATGTAAAGATTTCCTAGGAAATGTGTCTAAAATAATTTATTTCACATACTTCCGGGCGATTTTAGGAAATATATACACTTCCTAGGAATTGTATACAATGACGGATTTCATTAATTTCCGGTAACAAGTATATGTAATAGGTTACCATACATCTCCACAATGTCCATATGACTCTAAAATTAAAGCATAAAAATTGCAAGTACCATGAAAATTTAGGTATCCAAATCTATACATATTCGAGATGTACCGGATAGTGACTTTTGTCGGGTACTGAATAACTGGGTACCCGGAAAAACCACTACTATTAATGGATTAGGCTTTCCATTAAATACCACCATCACAAACGTCCCATACCATATTAAATTCGGTTCATAAAGTCGTTTAAACACTGAACCAAAGAAATTTTAATTCTTCATTTGTAAAGATGTCTCAATTTTCCAACCAATTAAAAATTCTTGCAACATGAAGTATTTGTATTATGTATGAAATAGTAATTTATTTGCAAAAAGCGCTTATTCACATGCAGCGCCAGTGCAGCGTTAAAATACAAGAGATCTATCTCGCATCTCACAGCAGAATTAAGTGTCTGGTTTTTTATAACGCTTTCATTACCACAGTGGCTACGTGATGGTTAGAGTACTCGGCTATTTCACCTGTTTTACGGCTATCGGCTTTTTAATGCCGCGTCACAGACGGCGGGAACACGTCCTACGTTTTGTTCTCTATACTTGTCGCTATTTATTATATTTGCAAAAAGGTAAATGTGGATCACGTTCAGAGTTGATGAAGGCACTTTATCTGGTATGCGCGAGGAAACATTTTACAGAACTCTATATATAGAATAGAAAATATATATATTTACGTCAAAAAAACTATATAGCTGTTGAACTTAAAACTCCCTTTTTTTTAACTTTTGGGTGTTTCATTCCCATCAGCCACTAATGTTGGTAGGCAGGCAGTCCCTCCAGGTTGGGCGGAAGGCCCTCTTCAGCCTCTTTCAGAAATCGTGGGAATGGGTAGGTGGTGGTTCGGGTGAGTAAGATGAGACGGACGAAATGAATACAGAAGAGAATGAAAGATTATCTGTGAAATATTACTGCCTCATCATATGCCTAAGTGATTCATGAAAACCACAGAAAAACTTGGACGAAGGCAGACGGACTCAGAATCGAACCGGCATACTCTCGAATGCTAAGCAATGATCAAAACCTCTAGACAATCTCGCTCGGTGCTCTTGAACCCTATTTATGTTTTAGCTGAGAAAAGGAATAACAAACAACATCCCTACTAGAATTTAAAGGAGCTTATGTAGAATGCGGGTCTTATGTGGCAAGCGAGGGCCATACTAATAGAAATTTTCCCGTGGATTACTCATGCGGATCCCTACAAGAGATATCAGTGACGATAATGACGTGAGGAATGCCTTTCGTAAGGATCGTGTGAGGTAAACCCAAAACAGCATGTATAATCTCATGAATAAATAGGCAATCCTATCATCTGCCTTGTGAGGGTTTAAGTAGGCAAACACCAAATATGGGAACTCTCCTTGGACAAACTTGCGGTTATGGCTACCGAGTCATATTTGAAAATTACCACCGGCTGATACAATCCCAATTAATTATCCTAAAACTTTTTTAAAGAGAGTAATGATGAAGTTTGTTCAGGAAGGCGACATGCGGAGTACACAATGAGACAAAGCCACAGTATAAATATTCTATACAGTAGGTTCACTTCCCAACTACACCCATACATCCCTCTCCTGCCGACGCTTCACCCCTTCATCGACGAGTTCCCCGCTAAGCAAAGGCTCTGGCCTATACGGAAGGTCACCGTGAAGCCACAGTACAAATAGGAGTGAACCTGCTGTATGGAATCTTTATACTGTAACACGTCGTTATACGCCTATTGTAGACCTTATAGGGCAGACTTAGGAGGTCACACGGAGCAGTGTGGCTACCTCGTTGGGACCTTAGTAGAAAAGCCTCCATCCAGCGTGGATAGCCAACAATTTTAATCTTCCTTCAGTGCTTCAGCAAGGATGACCAGTGTAACTGTTGGAGGCCTAAGATAAAGCTTTGATTGGTAACAGTAAATTCATGTGTTACCCCTTTAGACACGCTTGTTTTATTTTCCTTAAGTTTTAATAAATTAATAGTTTAATTACAATATTGTGGCAAGTGGCAACAAGTTCAAAAACCTAACAAATTGCTTACACTCTATATAAGCACTTACGCTTTCATACTTCATTATTTTAAAATATTAAAAGCAAGAAACATTAAAAGGAGTAAAAAGCTTGACAACTCTGTTCGTAATGCAAATTTTACTAGAAACTTAAATTTATCTTTATTGCAGCGAAGTCACGATTTCGCTATTTGCGAACCAATTGTGCACTAACGACAGACTATGTGGCGCTGTCATTACTTCAATATTACTCACATGGGCACCGTTAGCTTTTCACAATAAATGATAATGTCGAAATTTTCTAAGAAAATACTTCAAATTTATGCTCTGCATAAATGAATCTTAATGTAACACAAACAATTAAAAGTAACATTTGCAACAGAAAAATAATACTAGCAACTTTTTTGCAACGAGCATAGGTCCTGGATACTTATTTTAATTAAAATGATAACCGTACTTTCAATTTAAACATTAATCAAATAACATGCTTGTTATATATGTACATATATATAATAGTTGGTCCACAAGTATGACATTACATAATTTTTATGAATATACTACAAAATCCAGAATTGAACAAAATTTGATTGTAACTCCAAATCCGATCTTCCCCATTTCTGACGTTCTTTGTACGTTCAATAAAGAGAAATTTCCGTGCCACAATTAAAATTA
This sequence comes from Agrilus planipennis, assembly GCF_000699045.2. Classification (NCBI taxonomy): domain Eukaryota; kingdom Metazoa; phylum Arthropoda; class Insecta; order Coleoptera; family Buprestidae; genus Agrilus; species Agrilus planipennis. The sequence goes on from NW_020438942.1 coordinate 1,268,438, forward strand.
GTCAGATTAGCTTCAAGAACCCACCCCATCCAATTACCCCACACTCAGAGGACACAGTGCCCTCTCAAAAGCCGTTCACCATTAATCCATTTAAATGATCAGATTACTGCAAGTTTGGGCAGTCTCAATCAAGTAAAAGAAATAAAAGCATCCACATATTTAAGATTATTTACTGAGGGGCAAGGCTTAATAGTTTGGACCATTGCTTAGTATGCGGGGGGGATACCGGTTCAATTCTGGGTCCATCTGCCCTGGCCCAAGCTTTTCTGTAGTTTCCTCGCATCACTTATCTGAATACTGGGGCAGTAATACTCCACAGATAATCTTTTGTCTTTATTTCGTCCGTCCCATCTTTCTATTCCCGACCACCACGCACCCATTCCCACAATCCCTAAAAGGAGGCTGAAGAGAATTTTTAGACTGCCTGGCCACCAGCATTAATAGCTGACGGGAATGAAACACCCGAAAGTTTTCTTATCTATTTTTAAAGATTATTCGTTCCATTAAGTTGGCGATCTTGCCGTGTTTTACCAGGAAGCCCTCACAACGTTCTAAAGTGGTGCGGGTCTCATACCCTTGTTTATCCATATGCACCCACAGTTATTTGCTCTGAGCAGTAACAATTCATAAATCACCATCATCAGCGTTATCATCACCATAAGGGGTCGTCAGTTTGGATACTATTTCGACACTCCTTTCTATCCTGAGCCAATCTTCGCAGCTACATCATCTCACATGTTTGTTATTTGTGAACAGTAAGCTCATCTTTGCTGTTTTCTTGCTCGTAATATGTCTCCAACTAACCCTTCATGTCTTACGGGATGTTCTATTATAGCGGCCCCTGTTCTCCCATTTTTCCCAATAGGTACCTCCATTTTCTATCAACGTTTACCCGTCTCGGTACCACTACATTTGAAACACATTTTCATTTCCACTGCCAAATTAACCGTCCTCGAATATAGAAGTGAAGTAAATTTTTATGTCTTCCTCGCTTCTTCCATCCTAACTTTCTATGGATGTCGAAATTCAGCGATTACTTTTAGTTCATCGTGTAACTGTTGTGTGAGCTCTCACTTCCCTTAATATTATTTAGTTCGTCATCGGTATAAACGTTTTGATCCTGCAACTTGAAAACGTGCATGGCTTCGCCGTCTCGGTAATGCGATAATGTCATTTAGCCGGACGTTTCGCTGCGTTACATGCCATCCTTTTCCAATTTCCTCCTCGCTCTTCGGCATGTTGTACGTTTCAGTTAATCAACATTCCTTTACGTCATAATATCGTAATCTGACGGTGCGGCAAAAATATCGCCGTCGTACTTCTACTACTAATTAGAAAACACGACGATGGTATGCAACATTTAACCCTGCCCGTTCGTCTCATCCCTCCGAGAGCGCACACACGCATTTCTGCCCCCGTCGTCATCCAGGACGGCTCCGAGCTGTGACGCCGCAGTCGTAAATACAGAGGCCTCTGCAATTTTGTAATGTAACATGTACTTACACTCGCATACGTTTAATGCTGGTAATTATTGACCACGACGCAGTTGTAAAAGTAAATATTAGTACGTATATTAATAACTTTCAGTTTGATTGCCGGAGCAGTAAAACGTCTTCGTAGTTTAGATGTCGTTTACTAATAACCGACATTTTACAATGTTGTTTTTGTAACTTATTCGCTTGTTTATGTCACGGCAAGTGCATAAAATATACGAGAAATCAGCTTCTAAATGTTCTTATTTATTAAGATGAACGAGGTCGTTGTAAATCAAATGGAAACGCAAGAGAAAGGTACACGTATGTATCTACAAGACGCTTCTTGCTTTTGTTTTATACATTTTATGCAGCTAGTGGATGTCTTACACGAAACAGCCCAGCAATCTCTAACGTCACTTACTTACATGGTGTGACCCTTTGAACAGAGTCGGGCAAACTCGGCTCTTTTGACTCCCGAGTGCTCCTCAGGTATAGCCAAGGAGCTCCTCATTGCTCCTGCGAGTGCGAGTGAGATGATTATTTCCTTTTCTTATCCCTTCTATTTTGTAGGTGAGTACCCTCTTCCGTAGCCGAACCTAATAGTATTGCTACCCTACCACGCTACCCTTGAGCTGCGAGACGATCATTAGAAAATTTTCATAGGTATTATTTAAGTTGCGAGAGTGGCTTCGCTCGTCTACGGGATGAAGGGGCTTGATATGGGAGTGGAAGAGAGAATAAAAAGAGAACGCAATATTGGTCATTACTGCTTACTCTCTCGTAGTCATTGAAGGGTATGAAGTGACCCAAACTCGGCTCTTTTGACTCCCGAGTACTCCTCAGGTATAGCCAAGGAGCTCCTCACTGCTCCTGCGAGTGCGAGTGAGATGATTCTTTCCTTTTCTTATCCCTTCTATTTCGTAGGTGAGTCCCCTCTTCTATAGCCGAACCCAATAGTATTGCAAACGTAGTCCGGCATGCTACCCCTGAGCTGCGGGACGATCATTACAAAATTTTTGTAGGTATTATTTAAGTTGCGAGAGAGGCTTCGCTCGTCTACGGGATGAAGGGGCTTGATATGGTAGTGGAAGGGAGAAGAAAAAGTGAAAGCAATATGGGTCATTACTGCTTACTCCCTCGGTTTGCCCGGCTCTGCTTAAATTCTTACCATGTTGTCTACTGCAAGACGATTATATATGGTACATTTGTTAGGTGAAGCTGCTTAATTTCAGTGTATGGTAGGGTTTATATAAACATCAGTGTGAAAACTCTCCCCCATCTGAAGAGGACCTTAAATGGTCCTAGAATGGCCTGAGGTAGAGGGTTTTTAATCGATAGGTTCGAGGACTGTTTCTTCGGAAATCCGACACTATCCAGCCGTACGTACGGACGGCTGGGTATCTTTTGAAAACAAAAAAAAACTCTGGCGATAGATAGTAGAGTAAACGATTGTGAGGGTAGTTACTGGGGTCGTTTCAGAGAACGACAACACCATGTAATGAGCGTAACCCTTCTGATTCTCATTTTTTGTGGTTCTTTACTACTGGATCAGCAGAGTGCGATTGTTGTTTCTTCCGCTTCCGGAAGAAGATCCTGACTAATTAAATACTTCGAGGTGGCTGAAGCAATATGTCTTAAAACGTGAACTTCAACAACGATCTGTGAACGAAATGCCATGAGCACTCCAGAAGCGTGCGATCGTACGAGCTCCCGTTAATGGATCATGAATGAACTAAAACATTTTTACCTTTTCGAAAAATATTATTTGTTCCCAATATTATTTTTTATTTTTATTTAATGAAATGTGGTGTTGATGAGGAAACCGTGGATAGAGGTTAGAATGAACAGATATTGGATAGAATAGAAGAACAGAGGACTCTATGCAAATTAATAAGAAATAGGCGAGATAGGTTAGTAGAACACCTTGTCAGACATGAAGGTCTAGTCAGAGACATATTAGAGGCAGAAACAGGAGTTAGGAGGGGTAGTAGTAGACCTAGATTAGATTATTGTTCGCAAATAGTTAAGGATGTGTGATGTCCTAGCTTTAGGGAAATGTGAAGATTAGCTCAGGATAGGAAGTGGTTGTTGTCCACTGCAGCATATAAATAATTCTTTATACATATTTAGTTTACCTACAAGTGAATGATAAAAAAGTTATAAATATGCCTCCTTCAAACATGCGGTAGATTAAATTCTTCAATTCACATACCTAACTAGTTTTTATAATTACCATTAATTACTTCGTAATGTGTAGGTTTTATTGTAATGTCCGTATATGGGACCGACGGTGACATCTAATTTCAAACGATACCTATACATGTAAGCCACATTTTGTAGACATGAATATGAAATCCTACGTGGGTTGCAACACGGAAATTGTTAGATACACATTGAAAATCGTAAGTTTTCATTTTTTACGAGATAACCCACAAGAATTCCTATAAAAATGTAAGAAATATGAAACGCCCACTAACGAATTTACTAGCAAATGTAAAAACAACATTCCGTTTTTATAAAATAATTATTCTGTATTCTTTCCGAGTGATGATTTGATAACACCAATGGTACAGTTGCAAAAGGCAAAACGTTGAAGGTACTCAGTTTCAATTAGATTTTGAGAAATAAAAAAATTACATATTTGATATTCTTGTCAGTTTCTACGTTTGCCTTCATTTTCTTTAGCCGATTTAAGAAAAGACTATAGGTACATTAGGTCTGTCCATACGTCTATATAGTTGTTCATTCTTTTATGGGATAGATAATATTACACAGTCTATTTCAATTTGTTAGAATTGTGACCTTGAAGAAATCTGCGCGAAGATAGAAGGAATACACACTAGGCGTGAGCAAGACAGAAATAGTTGGAACAAGCTTGAACGAGCAGAGCTCTCGATGGGCGGTCTTAGGAGATCGGCTAGAACTGTACAGTACTAGACGAAAATGTTTAGCAATTTC
>NW_020438942.1:1276230-1282169 GCF_000699045.2 Agrilus planipennis
GTGATCATTACCTTTCCATAATTATCCTTACAAAATACGTTTCGCATGTGCAACTTTCGAAAGATGCACTGTAAGGTACATTTTCACACGTTATTGTACCGTATCGGCAGAGTATGTCAATGACGCTGAGGGCAGCGCGGAAGGACCAAATGCTATTTGAATAACAGGAGAAGAAGACGATCAAGTAGGCGATACGGTTTTTCAGGCTGCGGAAACATGCACCGTAGACATGCTTTGGTTGTTGAATAAACAACATATAGACCGTTAGCGCGGTAGCGTGAACGCGAAGAAGAATTCTTGCAATGCTATACGAGAAACTAGATAGTAAAACCGCGACTCAATATCGTATCGTGGTGCGGGAGGCAACCTTCACTGCAACTGCAATGTTGCCAATAACGAAAACGTTGTGTTAAAGTTATCACGTAAAATTTTTAGACTGCAATCGTTGAAAATATGTACAGTAGAACGCCGATTATCCGAACGCCGATTAACCGAATCGCCAATTATCCGAATCGGTCCTAAGCGTAATATAAAAAATTAAAACTAAGCACTGTAAGTAAGTACATAATGTAATTTTTGTTTTGTTTTGTCTTGTTGTCACAAGTTGAAACCCGCTGGAGTCCAAATATATTTCAACTGTTATGGTTGAAAGCTAGAGGCAAGACACTACATATTTTGCGTCGCGCGGCTTCCGTGAAACGGAACGTTTGTTTTTTACTTACATATTGTAGAATTGAGTTTGTTAAACTTAATAAAGTTTATTCTATGTGTGACAGTTCGTTTTTCTTTATTACCAGTCTATGTCCGATTATCCGAATTTTCGATTATCCGAATCGACCCCGGTCCCAATTAATTCGGATAATCGGCGTTCTACTGTATTATGTAGACGTTCAGTTAGGCCTTTATCCGTTGCGTTCACATGCTGTTCATATCTTCCAGTCAGTATACACTCGAACCAAACGTATTTTAGGCGTTCAGTGACTTATACGTAATCGAAAGGCACAAATGCTTCGTAGATCTTTGATGTACCTTCAGTGGTGACTTGACCGTGACTGAATCGTAACTGAATTCCGTAAAGAAAATCGAAATTCCATGGACCATGACAAAACAGTCCTGAGGAAAGTGTACAACCAAACTTAAAGTTGATTCTCACTGCACTTTCCGTTTCTATTCGATATCCATTCCATAAATTATGATAACGACATCCAGTTGCGCTCCTGTATATATTATCCGTTCCGTTCTACACCCTCCGTTTCCTATACATTGGAAGGAAACGTATTTTAGACGTACCCACAATGGTTCTTATACGTGATGGGAAGGTCATGGCTGGTGTGAATAGAAAAACAATCCATGCTTATTCATTTTTATTATTAAATTCGTGAAATTTAGTCCAAATGCAGTCTAAAATTGTTACAATTTGTATCACTCCTGTTGATAATAGATTGGCAATGATATGTCACCTTACAGAATTCTGGAGGTCCGATGCTCTAATTTGCTATCAACAACGGTCTTCAGGATTATATACATTTTATTAGTTTATATTAACAATTTTAAGCGTCTTGACGAAAATTCATTGGAATACGGTTATAGACTGGCTGATTTTTTGAACGACTTGGTTTGATACGCTGGTGAGGGTTGTGTTTAATGGGAAGCCCTCCATAATTAGCCATAAGATTAGCCACTAGACGCAAGATTATACACAACATTAACTTTGTAGTATGCGTAATAAATCCATTCATTAGTCATTAAATTTTCTGTAGTCAATATTATCACATTGCACGGAAGATATACGGAATGAAAACGGAACGTTTAGTGTGAAGCGACCTTTAGCCGGCTGTAGTAGTAACTAGCAGTAGAGCGTCAGTCCAATCAATGCAAATCACTCAAAATGATAATGGTAAAAGTAACGTAAATGTGTATTTAATCAAACTATAATCGATTTTATCATTATTTACAAAAGGCGTTGAGATTCTTCTGTATGGTAATATTGGATATTACCTTATCCCATGGATCGCTGTTTGATTTTCCCATGGCGATTTCACTTTAGTTTCAATTATTGCTTTTATTACTGAGTTTGCAACATTGTCGGAATAATTACTATCTTGCACATTGCTTCAGGCATGTTTTCATTTTTTCGATTTCTTTTCTCCGTCGTATTTTTCTAAATAATCGCGTCCCGGCGTGCGATAAAGTTGGCACTCGGTCATAACTGAATGGAAACATAAATCAGATAATTTCTCTGTGGGAAAACTTATAATTGTATTGTGTTCGTTCGCGAAACGTAACTCGAAGGTATGCATCGGCCCCTTTTGATTGTTTTTATCGTTATTTTCTTGAGCACACATTAGCCGTATAGAGGGAGAAAAGTGGCGAGATCAAGCGAGATAGAGAGGAGACCTTGGTCGTGAGATACCCGCGTGTAATTTATTATAATGAGAATCAATAGACCTGCGTCAAAACACACACTTACAAGCGTCTAATTATTATCGATACACGCCGTCGTTGTTTGTTGTTGTAATGGCCATGTAGTGTACGAAGGTGCGTGTCCGTTTCTGGTACCTATGTCCGTGCAATAGCAAGATAAATATGTTTTTTCCGCGATTCGCACAATTCGCGCAAATGGGCGCTCCGGGTGGAAATGTTGCAGAGAGAAAGTGCGGGTAAACGCCACTTTCTTCACGACAAAACAACCGACGTTTTTCACCGAAGGGCGAAATTGTCTATTTCGATTTTTCGCTTGCGCGGCACCGAAACTAATTACAAACAGTTGCGTCGACGGTAATTTTCATGACAAGTGACTTACACCTGGCGACAGCATTTCCTATTGATTTTACTAACTATCTGTCGACTGGAGTTAAATTTATGACGCGGAAAACGTCAGATTTAAATTATGAGCGTTAACTTCACTAGCAAATGGACACCTACCACTTCAATCAAACAAGAAACAGTCACTACTCATATACCGGTTAGAATCGTTCAAACCGGGTAATTATTGTACGCAATTCTCATCAACGTCAATTTTTATTCTCTTATTTCTTTTTGGCATGCAAGTGTAAGCGAGAGAGAAAGAAGAGACGCTGGTAGGTAAATGCTTGCCCTTGTAATACGTAAATAACATCAGTTACTGAAGAAATATACCGAGACGTGCAATGGACATGAAGGGCAGACTCGCATTATGTCCGCTCCAGTATCACACTTAGATGCAAAGGGCTGAACTCGCAATGCGCCGGTATTACTTATTCACATTACCACTAGTACTAAGATGTGCAATGAGCATAAAGGGCTGAACTCGCAATGTGCTCTCTTCAGATACTAGGGTTTGACCATTTACTTGGCATGGTCGGTACTGAGGGGTGCAATGGTCACAAAGGGCAAACTCGCAGTGTGACCTCTCCAGCTACCTTAATGAGAAAACTATCACAAAGGGCGAACTCGCATTGTGATTTTCTCCAAGTGACTACACCAAAGCCACATACATACGAATTATCAACATCGAGTAATTATTTATCAATAACATTATTCATGCAGAATATTCATTTATCAAGTGATTCAAAAGGTAGACAAATATAACAGGCAGAACGCTCAGTGAATAAACTCACCCTTTTATAACAACAACACTGCACTGCACAGATTCACTGTCTTTAATACACTGCCCTGATTAAGTTTAAGACACAGGGAACGGGATAGTTAAAACTATATAGTATATGTAAGTATATACAAAATATTCCCATAGCTACATAGGTAATCTAGGGACGGAGCGAGCTCATGAGAAGTGTTATTCTAGTCTAAACAAATGAGTCCTTGAAATATTTTCGAACATACTGCCCTTGGTTGGCTTTTATTTTAGGGTGTACTTGAAATATTCTTACACAAGGGAACAAAAAGTAGGGAAAGATAGGAGACGAAAAATTAAATTTAAGTGGCTGTTTTTCGGTATCTAGGAAGTTAGACAACTCAGAATGGAAGAAGCAGTGGAGATATAAAACAAAGGATAGTGCAGGGTGGAGTCGCCTTCAATAAAAAGAAGTCACTTCCATGAAAGCGAACGGTTAATTTAGAAATTTGAAGAAGATTGTTGAAGGTATATATCTGGAACGCGGGGCTGTAAGAGTGCGAAACATCGACGGTGAGTGCAGCGGAAAAGAAAAGGCTAGAAACGTTCTAAATGTGGTGTTACAGATGAATGATAAGGATACCATGGATAGAAATAGTTAGAAATGAGGAGGCATTAGATTAAGAAAAGACTATAGGTACATTAGGTCTGTCCATACGTCTATATAGTTGTTCATTCTTTTATGGGATAGATAATATTACACAGTCTATTTCAATTTGTTAGAATTGTGACCTTGAAGAAATCTGCGCGAAGATAGAAGGAATACGCACTAGGCGTGAGCAAGACAGAAATAGTTGGAACAAGCTTGAACGAGCACAGCTCTCGATGGGCGGTCTTAAGAGATCGGCTAGAACTGTACAGTACTATACGAAAATGTTTAGCAATTTCTTAAAACAAAAATGTATATAAATTAACAATAGAAAACAAAGCAAAAGTTTTATTGATGTGTAGAACGTTAAGTTAATTCACTTGTTATTATTTTTGCTTTTAAATAAAGCATATCCCTAAATTTTAACGAGGCAGTTTAAATAATTTTGCCAATGGTACTATACACTTTTGTCTAGTTTTCGATCGATGATCGGTGGAGAAAAGAGCTCCGCAGACAAATATGATTGAATTTGGAATTATTCTACGGCGCATCCTCATAAAGGGATGGGGCATATGTCTAACTTCTTGAAACGAACAGTACTTCATTATTATGTTCTTATTTTACTTATATGTAAGATGTGGCGGGGGGATGAGGGAATAGCGTGGTAAAACGTGATTAGGTTTGGAACAGTGGAGAGGGATGTGTACGTGCGGTGGAATACGAGCAGGGGTGGAAGGTACAGACAGACGGTGACGAATGCCTGGCGATATCAATAGGTTTTTCTATTTACGTAAAGTGGACCGTTGTAGTGGTCTCACCCAAATGTGCTCGATTAGAATAATTAACCAACCCTAATTTGAAGTCTCGCTAGGAGAATACACAATTGGAGACCATGTGTTCCAGCTGAAGGAGACTTTTGGAACCAGATAAGTTTGAATTGCTTTTCTTTTGTTCGTTATTACTATTGTTTACTAGATCTTAGAGATAACGGGCACCCGGCACAGCTAATGCCGAGTACCCGGCAAAACCACTACGGTTAGTGGATCATGGTATCGTTTTGGCGGGTTTTCAATTGAATACCACCATCACCAACGTTCCAAACACATTAAGTCTCGTTCAAAAAGTCGTTTAAACTTTAAACCAATGAAATTTTGATTCTTGTTTGTCGAATTTTCAACTAGACGGTAGAGTTGAAACCGTTGAAATGAGCTTAATTTTTAATGGACACTAAAAGTCTGCAAGTACCGGGGACCAGTTCCGATCCGGCTTCTAGATATATTTAGTAACGAAATTGTCTCACCACAAAGTGCTAATAGTTTATAACTCATTAAGTTTGTTTTGTCGAATGTTCCGTTTGTTGTGTTTCAAGCTAACTAATTCAACAGACTGTTTATCGGGATGAATAAATCAACAAGACGAATGTTCTATTTTTGGTAAAGGTCTAGATGATGGCCCCCACCTCCTTCGGGGGAGGGGTTGGGGGGGATCGAAGGAGGAGGTGTCCCCCACCACCGTACCATAAAAAGTTCGTGGCGGTCTCACCCCCATAAAAAGTTACAGGGGTTCAAAATTAATAAATATGCCAATTTTTATACATTTCTAGGCATGTAAATATTTATATAGTCATTCTTAAACAATATTCAAAGGTAAAACTAATGAAAAATACATAAAAATATTGAGAAAGTTATAAAAAACATTATTTAAATATCTTTATCAATAGGGTAGGTTAGGTTAGGT
>NW_020438942.1:1283216-1334296 GCF_000699045.2 Agrilus planipennis
TGTATCTCTCTTACATAAGTGATTTAGTGTACATCAAACTTATTAATGTGGTCAACTAACAGGTGTTAGTATGGTCAGGTCCATGTCCATGGCTGAGTCTAGCCTATAAATAAAGAAAATACAAGTGTGAGCGCTCGTGTCCCTCTCAACAAACGTATGTGTGAGTTGATAATTCGTGTTCTATTGGCATGATTGTCAATGTATTACTGAATACATCAGTTACTGAAGAATGATACTGAGACGTGCAATGGACATAAAGGGCAGACTCGCATTATGTCCGCTCCAGTATCACCCTTAGACGCAAAGGGCTGAACTCGCAATGCGCCGGTATTACTTATTCACATTACCACTAGTACTAAGATGTGCAATGAGCACAAAGGGCTGAACTCGCAATGTGCTCTCTTCAGATACTAGGGTTTGACCATTTACTTGGCATGGTCGGTACTGAGGGGTGCAATGGTCACAAAGGGCAAACTCGCAGTGTGACCTCTCCAGCTACCTTAATGAGAAAACTATCACAAAGGGCGAACTCGCATTGTGATTTTCTCCAAGTGTTTACATCAAAACCACATACGAATTATCAACATCGAGTAATTATTTATCAATAACATTATTCATGCAGAATATTCATTTATCAAGTGATTCAAAAGGTAGACAAATATAACAGGCAGAACGCTCAGTGAATAAACTCACCCTTTTATAACAACAACACTGCACTGCACAGATTCACTGTCTTTAATACACTGCCCTGATTAAGTTTAAGACACAGGGAACGGGATAGTTAAAACTATATAGTATATGTAAGTATATACAAAATATTCCCATAGCTACATAGGTAATCTAGGGACGGAGCGAGCTCATGAGAAGTGTTATTCTAGTCTAAACAAATGAGTCCTTGTAATATTTTCGAACATACTGCCCTTGGTTGGCTTTTATTTTAGGGTGTACTTGAAATATTCTTACACAAGGGAACAAAAAGTAGGGAAAGATAGGAGACGAAAAATTAAATTTAAGTGGCTGTTTTTCGGTATCTAGGAAGTTAGACAACTCAGAATGGAAGAAGCAGTGGAGATATAAAACAAAGGATAGTGCAGGGTGGAGTCGCCTTCAATAAAAAGAAGTCACTTCCATGAAAGCGAACGGTTAATTTAGAAATTTGAAGAAGATTGTTGAAGGTATATATCTGGAACGCGGGGCTGTAAGAGTGCGAAACATCGACGGTGAGTGCAGCGGAAAAGAAAAGGCTAGAAACGTTCTAAATGTGGTGTTACAGATGAATGATAAGGATACCATGGATAGAAATAGTTAGAAATGAGGAGGCATTAGAAAAAATAAGAAAATAGAGTTCACTATTACAAAAGTCAATAAGAAATACGCGAGATAGGTTTATAGTGTATATAGTAAGGAAAAACATCTACCAAAAATCACAACCAATCGAGCTGAAAGATTAAGACCGAATATCTATTTTTTCATTTACAAAAGCTTTCGCAGGCATCAAATTTTTTGGGGAAATGCGAAGGTTAGCCACGGAGAGAAAAAAGTGGAAATACGTGTCCAACCAGTCTTAGGACTGATGATCTTATGATGATGATGAATATCATTTTTCTTTTGTGTGATTTCGTGTAAACCAAACAATATAACAATTAGGTTGCAGTCTATTCTGAGGGATGATTAACTTATCATTACCTACTTAATCAGCAAAATTGGTCTCGGTAAATCCACAAACCAATCATCAGTCGGAAGTTCGGTTGGACATGTATTTCCACTTCTTCCTAAATTGAGCCAGTTTTCGCATTTCTTGAAAACTAGAGCAACCTTCATCTCTATTTTCGAAAGGTAATCGAAAATAGATCTACATCTACCGCAGTTAATTCCTATTTCGGCATCTAATATATTTCTAACTAGCCCTTTGTTTCTGAGAAGATTTTTACCAGTCTATATCGTCCAGTTTTTACTGACTTAGCGGCCTTCCTCATTTATAACCTTTTCTATCCAAGGTCGTTTTAACATCCTCCTATAACACCACACTTCAAAATTTAATAACACACAATAAGACCACTTCTAGAAAACTTAACCAAGAATTAGAGCAAACTGCAACGATCTTATTAAGGCCACGATGATCCTGTTTTTACTTATTATTATACATATTACGTCCACCAAATTCAATCAAAAAAGTAATAAACATTACCAGCAGGCGTTCCGTTGTCAGCCTGAAATTGAATGTAAATGTGTTTAATTTTATTGCGTCACACATCCTACTCCTTTCTCATATCCTGTAGTCACCTCTTCAAAACTGTGTTAATACAGTTAAACTGATTACCCAACAAGAAGATGTTGATTTCGATCAACGCGGCATTTCATTCCATCACTTAACATTAGAGTTACTAATATCCTTTTCTAGAAAATTGCTTCTAAGCTACAGTTACAACATTCAGACATTAAGTATGAATAAGATTTTTTGGATTGCAATTTTGAACCATGAAGAGAACTGAATATATAAAATTCATTTACGATTCGATAGAAAGATCCGACAACTTCATCATGCAAGAAGACCGGGTAGACATCAGGGAATCGACCCCTTTAATGCAAGTTTTTAAAGTTTTTAATAAAAACAAGAGGCAATTTTTCGATAAACACTATTTCCTGAAAACAATTTTTAAAACATTGCGATAATGCTTCAAAATCTAATAGACAGTGATATGAAATTTTCTTATTATTGTTCTTAAACGAGCCATTGCACCTGGCAAAGAAATCAAATGAGAAATTCTATTCGCATAGGCAGATCGATTGTCGAGATTCAAATCCGTGAGCCAGAACGTTTAGACTTGATCGTCACTGTCATTCCTGCCATGAAAGTAAGGAAAAGCAGATAAACAATGACGCAAGAAGACACGATTTTTCGGTTAGTTAGGCAGCGAACTTTTTTCGCCATTCAAATACAAACACGATCGATACGGTTGATTTATGGCAAGAATCCGATTATGTTATGAGAGAACATGTCAACGTGTCACCAGAGTATATCAGCGTGTAACTGAACACATTGATATATGGAGTTTTTGAACGTTTTCCTTTGTTTTTATTCATTATAAAGACAGCTATCAAAGTCGTGAGATAGATGAAAAGTCCGCGACAACGTGATAACTAAAGACATAAGAATTATTTAATTTTGTGATAGGAGGGACCTACCGTTATTATGCCCCATAACTAAAACAATGTAAATACGAAGTTATAAATCCTCTGAAACTTAAATTGGACTGCATGTTTTATATATTATTAAAGTCATCTTTTCAATCCAATTAATTCGATACCAATCACAAGCATTTCACTGAATCTGACAAAATGATGACAATAACTGCCATGCCATTCATTGTGTAATGCCACATGTATGATGAAAATGATATTAACGAGACGATTACGGAGTCAAAATCAACACAACCATTATTACGTTCTTTGCAATCTTTAGGCAATGAAAACAATAATAATACTAGTCAAAAATGGTTGCATTTCGAAAGTACAGAGATATATAATCAACCCAAACGCGCTACGTCTTCAAGTATGCTCATAATGCAACCCTCAAACACACAAAGCTCAAATGAGGAAATGTCACAACGAATTCTGAACGGTAGTCGATGAAACCATGGTGTGATAAACATGTGATGTGATAAACATGCATTAACTTGTCGACAGTTCAATATAAATTCATGATTAATGCAACTGTCGCTTTGAAAGCATAAAGTGTGCAATTGCAAATATCGCAATAATGGTTCCCGTTGAGATAGATTATTTATTGCAAATAACCCATAGCCCTCCATAATGTATCGATTCCGATAACAAAAGTTACTGAACCAAGTTCTTGTATAATACAATACCATACAAATAGAACAGAATAACGATAGGTACAGTCAATAAGGGCGAAGTAAATCAGCTATTATGAGAGCCAGAGCCAGACAGAAGAAGTATTGGAGGGAGAGGGTTGTCAGTCCATGCCCTTCTGTGGCTGTATGACGATCCATGAGCAGCAGACCATAGATATAAAAATGCAGAGACCATCGACGTTTACTAATGGACAGCAGTTAGAATTGTGGTACAACAAAAGAAAGAAATGGAACGAAGTTTCGGACAAAATCCATCTCTCTCACGATTGTGCGTAAGCGTGTCATGAAAGAGATAGCACTAGTCCGAAACCATACACCATCTCCCTCACTTTTCGAGCTAAGAAATTATTACAACGACATACGGTTATGGCATATCCATTAATAAATGGCGAAGGAAATCAGCTACTATGAGAGCCAGAGCCAGACAGAAGAAGTATTGAAGAGAGAGGGTTGTCAGTCCATGCCTTTCTATGGTTGTCGGACGATCCATGAGCAGCAGACCATAGACATAAGAATGTAGAGACCATCGACGTTTACTAATGGACATGCCTTAGCGGTCAGAATTGTGGTACGACAAAAGAAAGAGATGGAACGAAGCTTCAGACAATATCCATCTCTCTCACGATAGTGCGTAAGCGTGTCATGAAAGAGATAGCACTACTCCGAAACCATACGCCATCTTCTTCACTTTTCGATCCAAGAAATTATATCAACGACATACGGCTAAGCCACGTCCATTAATATATGTCTATGGTAGAGACGGACCATAAAGCGTCATTATAGACGCGGGCAGTAAAGTCTGTCAAAGGAGAGTGGGTAGTGTTCGTACAGTGGTGCCTAGATTTAATTGGCTGCCCCTCTGCCTTCACTGATCATCAGCAAGCAGCTGTAATTACCTTTAGGAGATAAAGATCATGAGATAGAGCTGACTGAAGTTGATAAGCTTGCCTATCAAGAATCTTAGTAAAGAATTTAGAATAATATCCCTTACCTAATACGTCTATGAATTTATTAAAACAAAAAAGGAAATTAATGTATTTTTTTTTACATTCATGGCCCATAATAACGAGCTGGGTCTTCCTATGTAGTAAGCGATGCGACGCGGCGCCTGGCGCTTGTTTAGCCGCGGTGCGGACGATCGCCAACCGCGATCTCTATAATAATAAAACTTGTCTCTATTTGCATCACAAACACACGCATACACATGGACATCGACGTACTACTTAAGCCAGCAGCATCGACGACACGTTTTCTTCATACGCTGCCGTTTTGTAGTTGAATGAATGCAACTCGTAATGGGATACATTACTCGAATGTAATAGGTATTAAAATGCGGCCACAGCTCGCTAGATTGATTGCCGTTTCCGGCAACAACTCGTCAAAAATTGAACCACTACTATATGCACTATGTATATATAGTTACATACATTAACTACGCATATATATATATATACATATATAAATACGAGGGCGGTTCAATAAGTACCCGTGTTTGAAGACAGAGGACGTTCCTGAGGGAAATTGGTGTTGTCATCGTGTGCTGCCATCTATCAAACCACGCCAAAACGAATTTCAGACTGATTGATAGGTTAGTTTGGATTCGGCAGCCATTCGACTGAGACGTGTTTCGTTATTTTCGCTAAGATGGAAAAAGAGCAGTATCGTTCGGTAACTCGCTTTTTATTTTTGGATGGGAAGAAATGCGAAGAGATGAAAACAAAGTTGGATACTGTTTATGGATACATTTCGCCATCTACGACCACAGTTAGATATTGCTTCAACGAATTTAAACGTGGGCAAAGATCCATTTTTGATAAGAGCGACCAGGAAGCTTGGCAAACGTTATTACCGAGGAAATCGTTTTACGGATTTTTTAGGAAAAGGAAGAACGATCACCGGACAATACTACAGTGAGTTATTGGACCGTTTCGACAAAAAATTGAAGGAGACACGGACGCATTTGACGAAAAAGAAGGTGCGTTTTCAACACGATAACGCACCGGCACATTCATCAGGAGTTGTTGCCGCCAAAATGCATGAATTACGTTATGAATTTGCTGCCGCACACCCCGATTTGACTCCCTCTGACTTCATCTTGTTCCCTATCATGAAGAAATGACTAGCGAGAAAGAAATTTAGCTCAAACGAGGAAGTCATCGCCGAGACATGGGAGATTTTGGAGAGTTCTACAAATCTTATTTTTTGGAGAGGTAAAAAAAACGACCCTGCTCGTTGGGACAAGTGTATCTTTCTAAAAGGGGACTATGTGGAAAAATAAAAAAAAAACTTTAAAAAAAAGGTGTCTTCATTTCTAACACGGGTACTTATTGAACCGCCCTCGTATATATATATATATATAACCATACTTATGAAGTTTTGCTATTGCTAGACCTGGCTTACCACCGAAGGATGATTTATTTACTTGTCAGTTGAGAAATTTCATGTGGATTTTCAGTTTCTAGTTTATCAAGTTGACTGAACAGGATACGGTAAATAGACACACTAATAGGTGCACATCAGGAGATTGACTAGAGACTAGATGAAACGATAAAGAACAAAGAGATATGGAGAAATTGAAAATGTTAAATTTTTTTCCTGTCGAAAACGTATGTCAATGTGAAAAAATACTGATTTACGCAACCGTTTACACGCATCGGAAACTACATATTTTATATTCTTACAGAGAATGGAAATATGTATGTGCAATCTGAGTCTTTACGGAATTTTAAAGCAGTTGTTGTTTTTTATTTGAAAGTTAACATTTAAATGGGTATCTAGAATACTTTATCGTCTACCAATATTTACATATTTATCAGAAAGATGGGAACAAATTGAACAGAGACTTGAAAGGTGAAGATTCCCTTGATTACTTCATCCTAATTGCTGTTAAAGGAACATCTCTTAGAATGTAATATTAATTTGAAATCATTTTTTTGATTTTTTAAATTTACCCACTACAAACTACCTCAAATTAATGAGGGAAAAAACTGTTGCTGTTGTCACACCTGTTGTAGTTTAGTGGTAGAACATTGGTGCGTAAAGCCAAAGATCCCGGGTTCGATTCCCGGTGCGGGTGTGACAACAGCAACAATTTTTCCCTCATTAATTTGAGGTAGTTTGTAGTGGGTAAATTTAAAAAATCGAAAAAATGATTTTAAATTAAAATTGCATATTAATCCACTATTAAGTAACTAACAATGTCATAGGATTTCATCTCTTAGAATATTGCAGGACGTTGTTAAAATGTCGCTTATTCATCTGTAAAGTTACAAAGTAGAAGAGAGTTTCTTGACGGTAATAATCACGTTGCTTTCTTGTGCAAAGATTTGCGTCCAGGTGCCGACAAATTGTTTGCAGAAGGCTTTAACGTGGCGCCAAAGATAGTGTGCCATGCAAATTCGCGGGTAAAAGTCGCGGCCGATCGCGTTCCACGCATTCCCCGCAATTAACGCTAAAATATTCCTTTTCAATCAATTAAGACTCACTTAAATATACATAATTCATCGGCATGAAATCGTTGGCAATTAATTATTAATTGCCCCTGCTCTCGAATCGAGTTGGCTGGCGCAAAGGTCGCATCCAATAATAACGTTAAAATTAATGATCGAATATCGAGTACGAAACTCCAAACGAGATAACACAAGAAAATTCTACTTGCTACCGCATAATTCATTTCGGAATTAGCATCTCGGAGACGTCGCGCCGTTTCGACTGCCGAATTGAATAACAAATGGCCAAATCGAAACGACTTGACAGCCCATTAATGGCCATGGAACATGTGCATCTAGATCAACTGTCAAGGACGATCTAGAAAAAGATGGAAATTAGTGGATGGTCATATACGGAGTGAATCATTTGAATGCTTCTGTAACAATTCTCTTCGAATTTTCAGCGGACCTGGTTTCTTTACTTATTCTTATCTACGTATTTCAACTTCATGATTCACTAATACATGAAACACATCAGAAAGTAATAACGAAACGGTACATTTAAATGATAGAAAACTGCTTCAGAGATACACCCCCAGAAGGAACAAAGTAAAGACAAAGTTATGGGATTCCACAGATACAAAGGTGAATCAGTAAAAGAACAAATACCTAATCAAAACTCAAAAGATGAAATTGAATTGGTAACATAACGGGTGAAAGTATTTGACTTTCATTGCCAAGTTTAATCGATATATTTGGATGAGTTATGGGTAATACTAAGCCATTTGGGTCCATTCCGTTGTGCTTCAATTATACTTAAAGTCATCCTTTAAACGGTTGAGTATCATTACCGATGGTGCATAGAAAATAAAAATCCTGACCTAACTTTTCCCGTTTCGTCAGCTAATTCCAGAACGTTCTATCATCAGCTATCGCAGCTCTACAAAATTACGTTGCAAATCTATCCACTCTAGAACCGTATATACGTAAAGCAACATTATACCACGATTGCTTGACAAAGTTAATGGTATTACGCAGGTATAACGGCGAATAAGTAAAAGAATAAATACCTAGTTAAAACCCAAAAGTTTTGAGAAATTTGAAATTGAATTGGTAACTTCTGTTCGTCAAGCTTCATCTAGATATTTGGATGAGTTGTGGGCAATACTAAGCCACTTGGGTCCAATCCATTGTGCTTCGATTATACTTGAACCCGTCCTTTGAACGAATTAGTGGCATTACCGATGGTGCATAGAAAATAAATTTTTGGCAATCTCCTGTAACATAACCTAACCTTTCCCCTTTCGTTAGCTAAATCCAGAACGTCCTATCGTCAGCTATCGCAGCTCTACAAAATTACGTTGCAAACCTACACTCTAGAACGGAATATACCTGGAACAGCAGTATACAATGATTGCTTAACAGAATTATTGGGATTACATAGACATAACGGTGAACCAGTAAAAATATAAATATCCAATCAAAGCTCAAAAGTTTTGAACAATGTGAAATTGAAGTGATAACATAACGAGGAAGGATTTGACTCTGTTCACCAAGATTAATCCACATATTTGGATGAGTTATAGGTGACCCTAAGTCACTTCGGTCTATTCCATTGTTCTTCAACAATAGTCGGATCCATTGTCGATAGTGCATAGAAAACACATTTCTGGCAATCTCCGCTACTATCACTCAACCTAAGCACTTTTTGTCAGTTAATTCCAGAATATCTTATCAAATTACGTTGCGGACATATCCACTCTAGAATCAGACACGTGGAACAACATTATACAATGATTCCTTAATTTATCTAACCCACTCTTTCTATGTAGGTGTAGGTATACATAATTTTAACATTGTCTTTTTGGTATGATTATATTGGGTTTATTAACATCTGTTGCACGTGACTTTTTGACAGAAATGTTAACGTCCAGTGAATACGTTTTACGTGGTGTCACAGTACGATACATGACTGAATTAGCTATTTGTCTTTGTGAGATTTATCTCTGGTAATAATTATAATTTGCTTTCGTAATATCGCGTGACGTGTCGTTCTCGAATTGTAGCACGTTCGTGAAATAAATAGACTGCAATGTGGTCAGCCTAATTGACACAAAACGTGTATTGCGTTTATCGCAGTTTAGACAAAGAAACCAAGAAAATGTTACGTACATGGCACACACCGTGTTTCAAGATTCCACAATCGTCACTAAAACAGGGAAAACTCTAATTGTCAGTAATAGAAAAGAACAGAAATATTCTACCAACAAAACGCGCACATCATAGGATTACTTTACCATCATCATCATCATCATCATCATAAGGTCGTCAGTCCTAAGACTGGTTGGACACGTACCTCCATTCTTTCCTATCCTGAGCTAAACTTCGCATTTCCCCAAAACTAGAACAACCCACACCCTTAACTATTTGCGAACAGTAATCTAATCTAGGTCTACCTCTACCCCTCCTAACTTCCGTTTCTGCTTCTAATATGTCTCTGACTAGACCTTCATGTCTGAGAAGGTGTCCTATTATATTATTCTATCAATTTAAGTTGGCGATATTCATTAGTTGCTTATTCCAGCATGATTGAATAGTTGCGGACAACATAGTAAGCGCCATCTGTAGAGATATGTCACTTATTATGATGTTCGGCAAGGACCTTTCCGAAATAACGATATCAGCTTATAATATCAAAAAGAACATCGCGCATAAAGTTCATCATAAGGTCGTCAGTCCTAAGACTGGTTGGATACGCACCTCCGTTCTTTCCTACTCTGAGCTAAACTTCGCATTTCCCCAAAACTAGAACAACCCACACCCTTAACTATTTGCGAACAGTAATCTAATCTAGGTCTACCTCTACCCCTCCTAACTCCTGTTTCTGCCTCTAATATGTTTCTGACTAGACCTTCATGCCTGAGAAGGTGTCCTACCAACCTATCTCGCCTATTTTTTATTGACTTCCATATAGTCCTCTTGTTCTCCTATTCTTTCCAATACCTCTTCATTTCTAACCTTTTCTACCCACTTTATCCTCATGATCCGCCTATAACACCACAATTCGAACGCTTCTAACCTTTTCTTTTCCGCCGCGCTTACTGTCCATGTTTCGCTCCCGTACAACGTCGTGCTCCAAACATACAACTCTAACAACCCTGCGCTATGCTCTGCTTTATATCCCTCCTACTCCTTCCATCCTGACTTATCTGACTTACGTTACCACTTTCCACTTTCAATTTAATTACTTAAGAATGAACCTATGTATGTTTATTTATATGTATCATCGTCATCATTATAAGGTCGTTAGTCTTAAGACTGGTTGGTCACGCACCTCCACTCTTTCCTATCCTGAGCTAATGTTAACATTTCCCTAAAACTAGAACATTCCACATCTTTAACTATTTGTGAACAATAATCTGATCTAGGTCTACCTCTACTCCTTTTAACTTCAGCTTCTGTTTCTAATGTATGTTCCTGACTAGCCCTTCATGCCTGAGAAGGTGCCCTGCCAACCTATTTTACCTATTTCTTATTGACTTCCATAGAGTCTTCTGTTCTCCTATTCTTTAGGTAGAACAGTATACTCAGAATAGTTTTTCATTGAAATTCCTGCTCATCAAGCCCCATCTTCATGACTTCCTGCAAACTTTTAGATCATCTCATTTGGAAATAAATCAAAATTGCATTGCTCATCATATACACTGTACATAGGCGCATCGTCTCACTCTCACTAATGTGTGAAAGACCCAATTTTGTCACTTTCAATTGTTGTATACATAGGCGGACACCTCGTAGATACGTGTTCGCCGCGTTTACGGTTTCCAAGAACAATGACAGCCGCTAATCGTTCGTTTGTTTCGTTCTAATTGACATGCCGATGCTCTTTCGGGTTTCCGTCACCGAGATAGTGGCGACGACTTCGCTCATTGGCAAAAGCACACCATTAGATAGCTCACATAAAGGTCGAAAGCATTTCTCTGAAATGATGTGACAAGTGGGTCAGTAGTTAGAAATGAAGATCTCACCACCTATTTATCCTTTTCGTGCTGGAAGGTAATTAAATTCCAACAGCGAAGATAGAAATTGAATATTCACACGTTCGATGATGAACTATAGGATAGACATATAAGGGTACGGAACGCAAATTAATTAACGGTGGTATGGAATGTAAAATGTCTTATTTTTTATACATACATAGAATAAAAATTGGCTTAAGTTTGATAGAAGTAACAGAGGTTGAGATAGCTTTTGGGACTAAGTCTACTGTTAGCAAATTATTTTTCAGCAGGAACGACTGTAGTTTTGAAATTTTCTCCTTTGGGTTCTCCCTTGTTTAGAGTTAACCTTCCAATGTACTCAGGGAATGTTACGTGGTTGTAGTCGTTCCCGTGGAAATTGAACCGATCGTGAAACTAAGGTTGGAAAGTCGATCTATGGAGGGTATATATTTGTTACCTACATCCAGGGAGAATGATTGGTCAGTATCTCATAGTTGTCGCGGAATGCTGAGCACAATTTAAAGATTGTATACAGTAGGTTCACTTCCCAGTCACGCTCATACATCCATCTCCTACCGACGGTTGACCACTTCATCAACGAGTTCCTCGATAAGCAGAGGCTGGGTTGTACCTGGGTTTTGGCTCGTCTTCGATTTTTGTCTATTCCAAAAAATGGATCAAAGAATCTGCATCAAATTTTGAGTTAAAAACAAAATTAAGTGTGCAACACATTCCGAATGCTGACTGTGGCATATGGTAAAGCTACCTTGGGTCGGAGCAACGTTTATCGGTGGTACAAAATTGGTCAGAAGGCCGAAAAGATATGAACGCCAAAGAGCATGCCGGATGCTCGCGCACATCAATAACAGACGAAAACATTGATGAAGTAATGAAAATAGTATTGGTCAATCATCGAATCACCGTTAGAGAAGTTGCTGAGGATCTAAAAATATCGATTTTTATAAACGATTTGGGTATGAGACGGATCGCCGCGAAATTCGTGACAAAACTGCACAATTTCGAGCAAAAACAGCATCGCATTAAGATTGCTAAGGAGCTTTTGGATTCTATCTGCAACGACCCAAATTTGCTCCAGAGGGTAATAAGTGGTGACGAATCATGGGTTTACGGTTATGACGTGAAAACCAAAACTCAATCTTCCCAATGGAAGCTGCCGCACGAGTCAAGGCCGAAAAAATATGAAGGATTTGCTTACAGTTTTCTTCGATTGCAGAGGCGTAGTGAATATGAGTTTTTGTCACAGAGTAGAACGGTCAATAAGGAATATTGCCTGTAAGTTATACGCAATTTACGCGAAGCAATTTGCCAGAAGCGCCCGGATTTGTGGAAAAACAAAAGTTGGCTTTTGCACCATGATAACGTTCCTGCTCACAAATCGTTGCTTGTGTCGAATTTTTGGCCAGCTTCACACCAATAATGCCGCAGCCACAGTAGTTACCCAGATCTGTCCCTCTGTGACTTTTTCTGGTTCCTTAAACTGAAAAGGCCCATGAAAGGATGACGCTATGCTACGATTGAGGAGCGGGCAGGTCGTGCGGCAGGCGAATTTTCTTACCACTGAACCATGATATAAAATTTAAGAAATGCAAATATCTTAAGGAAATAATGTTCCTATAAATAAGTAAATGGAACGTCGTGCTTTCCAAACATAGCGTAATGTTGATTAGGACAAGGAAGGCGCTTCAGTATTCCGTTTCCTAGGCGATGATAATGACCATTAAGAGTTCTCGCCAGATAGACAACGGTAATGCATATACGGAGGAGGACTCTAAAGTCATGGACGCTATAGCTATTTTGCTAGGAATATGATTTCCCAATACCTAATGAAGGTAGATTAATATTCTAAATCCGCATGTCATTAACAAAATTGGTTTGAAGTGTGTGTCTGCGACTTTAGCAATTTTAACTTTTACTTTTTCCGTTTGAATATTTACGAATTCACTAACACGAACATAATGTTACATTATGTACATATTATTATCAATAAATAAATTAATATCTATGTGTATACCAACGAATTTAAGTTAACTCAAAAACTATCAATGCAATTTACATTAATTTTAAGGATTATAAAAAACTGAACCTATACGGTTCCGAATTTATCAGGATATTGCTGTTGCATTCTACCGAACTCAAAATTCCATGCGAAAGAATTAATTTTAATAAGTATCATCATTCATATTTTAAAATAGTTTTCATTTAACGTAAGCAGACAGCTGTGAGCTAATAATAATATTAATAATAGAATAGTTTGAATGCTTTCGATTAATCAGCACGCGAAAAATTCAATCAATTTCTGACAAACGCTAACAAGACTTGAAGGCGGTTGTTAAGGGTCAAGGACATTAATTTCTATTTACAACTGTGTTGATAGTAACTCCGTATATGAATAGATACCTCGCGGCTATGATCGTACATTATGATAACGTCTGTTCACGTCAACATTTCCAAGTGATCAATCTATCCAACGTCTGGTATGTTACCAATTTGCAGAGATATTTAATATATTGATTTAAAAATTTCGCCGGGAACATTTCACAAGTGGACAAATGTTTATATCATCACGATAGTGGTTAACAAAAAAAGATAAACTGTTGAAACGCTTCCAAATTTTTTGTTGTGCTTTATGGCAGTTTTATCTTCTTAGTGCATTTAAAATTGGAGAAAAGTATTATAAAGAGCAGAAGTACGTAGGACGTTTTGGAAATCGGTAAGACATAGACGAGACAGATTGATAAGACACTCTCCAAAACATGAAGGGTCAGTTAGTGACATATTGGAAGCAGAAGCAAAAGTTAAGAGGGGTAGAGGTAGACCTGTACCAGATTACTGTTCGCAAATTGTTGAAGAGATAAGTTGCTCATATTTTCGTGAAATGCGAAGATTGGCTCAAGATATGAAGAAAAGGAAATGCGTATCCAACCACTCTTCGAGCTGAAGACCTTATGATGATGACTCTTCAAGAGAAAACCTAAAAGGGTCATTTTTCTAAAACACCCACTATTTCTGCCCACATATGGTTATTCCTCAAATTCCATCAGACACGTTTAGGCAAACAGGCGAACGAGCAGGACGAAGCACTAGGTGTTCCTTGTGTTAGGCAGACACGTGTAGGCAAAGGGCCAGAAGGCTTAAACACTGGACAGTGGGTACTTATCCTCCCATAAGCGGACAAGTCCTGTGCTGAGGAGATATGATCTCTCTTGATTTTTGTATATTTGGATAAAACTGGCGTGTTTATTTAGCAAAACTAAATGTATCCTGAAGAACGTATCTTCACAGCATACTTTAGCTACGAGGCTGTTCAGAAAAAATGTGGAGAAAGAAGAGGTTTTTATAACCTAAGTATTATACCCACATCTATGTTTCGTCTTAAGACACTTATTGGAATAAGGGAATAAATGGAAACGAAGATGACTAGTTGTTCATTACTGTAGCATGCCATGTTCGGATGTCAGAGAAATTCCATTCGTGTCAATTCCTGCTGGATATGGTTGCTATGAACGAACGTACATATGTAGCATGTTTCGATATTAGTGATTGACAAGGATGAATTAACGCGGACACCCTCTCCGGCGCGTGTGTTTGGAATCCAAATAAATCTCTCTTCGTACGATAGGATAAATAAGTGATTCGCACGTCGCGTCTGTTTTCAGACGGCTTGTAAGCATTCTACAATCGGACGTGACTTGAACCGCAAATCTCCCGCTGAAAGGTCGAGGAAATTCAATGAGAAGACGTCCATGATGACGAACAGACGCAAAAGGAAAACGCTTATGTTAGAAAAACGTTTACTTTCAATAGAACGATCCTGATAAGGTATGTCCTTGTTGGAAACATTACTTTTAATAAAATTATAATTAGAAATTACCTTATTCAACAACATAAAAAGCTGAAGTAGCTTAAGGATACTGAGGACAGGTTTTTAATCAAAAATCAACATCATCACAAGAACTGTAGTGAGAAGAAGTAGTGCTTCCTAAAAAGATGACCAACAAAGGAATCTTGATGAACTATCCGAAATCCTTTAAAAGCCTTTACTTCTAGGATGGTTAAAGCCCTGTAGGTACTTTTCCTGTTAGCCAGTAAAGAAAACTTGGTGGCCCCCTTTAGTCTCTAACTTGCTTGAATAAAGTCAAAATTGATCCTTACTCCCACCAGCCCAGGTTCTTCCACACTGTGATGCAAGGTGTCAAAGAAGATGCAAGGTCTTCTCAATACTCCTTCAGGAATCGTGGAAATGAGAGATTGATGGTTGTTATGAAGAAATAGACAGTTTAAGAGTAAAAGACAATCTAGCATTTACCTAAGCACTCCAAAAGGCACTCCATAGAAGAGCTTAGGCCAGGGTAGGTGGACCCAAGATACAGTCTATGTTCTTCCGAATGTTAAACTACGATCAAACTCTTAGGCTACGTCGTGGGATCACTAATAACGAAAGGTAAATTTAATTCGATTATATGACTTTGTTAGTAGAAACATTGAATATTCGAAAGATTTGTTGTTTTCTTGAAGCAACCATATACATAAAAAACCTAGTATAGAAACACCAAAACATTTCGTGCATAGGTACCTGAGTGGGTTCGTTTTAAAGCAACCTTCCTGTTTGACAGTGATGTTTCGCTTCCTCGCAAATCAGTCCATTCCATGGGGCGGTGAGAGAGAAAGTATTCATCATTTATCATCGACACTTCGACGCTTTATTGTGTTCGCGACTACCTACAACGAAAGAGATCTTCGAGCGATAGCGGTCGAAAAATCGCCAATAGATAATTAAATTAACAGTGTGGTGCCTAAAACTAATTGTAACGGTCACGGCCCCACCTTATTAGCCAAAGGTGCTTCACCGTAAATACGCACGTTACACTTGTCTGTACTGTTAAGGTAGGTCGGCGAAACAACACAGCAAAATAAAAAAAAAGATCGACAACTACAAAGTGAGACTTTCAACAACAGGAAATGGCGAAAGTTAGTTTGTATATTATGTGTATATTTTGTGCCTCGAGACACCATTACCCTTACAATTCCCAGTCTGGACCGTTTCCTAGCAGATGAGGGCCGAACAATAATGAAATGAACAAAATGAATAACTAATTACCAATAGTTTCTCTGTAGACTCAACATGTTTTACCTCAAGCTCAAGGAAATTAATAAATCAATAATTACGAATCGATATTAAAACTACTGAGCGACTTGTATGACCCATCCAAATTTGGATAGATGGTAACATTGACGATTGTGACGTTAATGCATACTGTTATCTAATAGGTAAATAATTTGAAATTTCGACTTGCAAATAATGATGAGCAAAGCAAGAGAAAGACTGTCTCAGTATTGTTCTGCATTTTCGAATGACCAGGATCCCAAGAACAGTTTTGCTCATTTATAGATTGCTTAATAACATCAGCTCATAAAATTTCCCAGTCTGTCCTTATTAATGTCCAAACGCTGTGGACCTGCATAGACCCAATCTCCATTCTAAACATTCTTTAAATAATATTAGGAAAAAGGATTTCCACTTTTTCGCAATTGGCCGACAGCGTCCAGAAAGGTCAATGTAATTTTCGAAACGCTGGGTAAGTAAATTGAAATTTCATCTTGCAGACCAATTAACAATATGAACTCATAAAATGTCCCATAATCTGTCCTTATTAATTTCCAAACGCTATGGACCTACATAGTCCCGGTCGCCTTCGTCCACCAGAACGAATGGCAAGCAATAAAATTGCAAACAAGTCATTTCATGGTCAGAACAGCGTGCTTTCCATTAAGATAGGGCAAGCCGAACGAATACGATTTAATAAGCAACAAAGAAAACGTCTTGTCCACAATAATGTGTCAGTTTTCAAGAAAAAAAAAAAGATTTACGAGCCAACATAAAGAATTGAATTAATTTATAGGTGGCGCAGACATAATAGGAATAAAGATACATGTAAATATACATTCGCATTTCTTCCTTTGTGGGAATCATCTAAACACTAAGAAAGGCTTTCTTCTACAGATCATGGTTTGTATACTTGCATCTTCTCTTTAGGGTATCCCCATAAAAAATCGTCAGGAGGTCGGGGCTTCTCGGAGACTGGTTGATGGTGACTCGACGAGAAATCACTTTTTTCGGGAAAGGTTGATTGACAACCGCAAGCGATTGGTTGGAGTTGTGGCAAGTGGCCCTATCTTGCTGAAATCATCTTTCCACATTAAAACCATCAAACTGTTGCAGTTGTAAAACCAAAACGTTTCTTAACATGTCAGAATACCGGTCACTGTTTACTGTAAGTGTTCGCCCTCGCCGGTCTTCAAACAATGAAAGCCCAATGATGCCTTCACCAGGCATAGCGGCTCATGCAATAACTTTTGGACTATGTAGTGGTTGTTCATGTTTATGTCTTGGATTTTCTTTGGCCCAGTAGCGACAGTTCTGCTTGTATACGTGACCATTTCAGTGAACCACCAGAATGTTTTCAAACGTTGGAAAGCGCTGAAGCATTCCTTTTGCAAAATTCAGTCGGAGAGGATAATGGTAACGTTCAGTTTTGGAACTAACTGAATTTTGTAGGGTCTAAGATGTAGATCAGGCTTCAGAATCTTTTCTAACGACAAGTTTTTAATGTCAAGTTCTCGACTGCATTTGCGAACTGATTTTCACGCACTGACACTCTCATTTCTGCAATCGTTTGTTGGGTTCGAGCAAATCGCGGGCGACCTGGATTAAAAATTTTAGCAGTATTCTCGAACACTGGAATTCGTTTTCTGATGGAATCGTCCTTCGGCGCATTCCGTACATTGAATTTTGTCCAATATAATCATTGAACTGTGATCATCAGATCAATATTGCGATGAGACGGGTACGCAAAATGCACGATGGTCTCCCTGGTACACTTCCATGGTCATTAAATCTCCAAAAAGTAATGAAACAACCTCCGAACCGCGCAGTTACAAGGACAGCGCAGATACAAATAACCCCTACTCTTTCTGGACACCTTGTATATCACAGCAGGGTTAGGATACTGGTAAAATGCTCATGCTGATATAGAGAGCAGCAATAACACCCATATACCAAATACAGGAATGCCTTCAATAATTCTTCAATAAAAAGCAGCCAAAAGGGTGAAATGTTCTTTAGTTGTTACGTAATCTCTAACCGATGTTTCGTCTTTCTGAATGCTTTCAGTCGCACAACGTGTTCTAAATACCTGTATCTGGATACACTTTCTGGATAACGGATATAGATATACGTTTTACTTAACAATTCAATATCTCTAATAGTATGCTATGTACTTGGAATCAACTACCACTCAATACAATAGGAAGTGAAGTACCTTATGGATTTCAAAAATACAATCGCGGCTTCGCGACGCAGAGATTTCGTCAATGTAGAAAATACCACAAATGGCGCGGTAAATGCCATCTGTAGTATGATGCTACTCTTTAGGATTACGTATGCTCCAACAAGGTCCATTTAAATATATGGATATCTACTTGCTAAAACGAATCCCAGCGTAGCTAACCTCAACGTGATAGGCACGTTACCATAATCGAATAAAATAATTCGAAGTGGTCTGTATTCTGTCGAAACTGCCAGACGCGGATCGCGATTTCGATCTTATTGGATCTCATCAGCGCTGAGAGGTTAGCCACGCCGGGATTCGTTTCAGCAAGTAGATATCCAAACATTTAAATGCATCTTGTTGAAGCATACGTAATCTTAAAATGTAGCATCGTACTACAGATGGCGTTTACCGCGCCATTTGTGGTATTTTCTAAAACACGCTGTTAAGACAGCAGGTAAAAGTTGGTCTGTATTCTGTCGGAGCTGCCTGCGACGCTCTGATGAGATCCAAAAAGATCGAAATCGCGATCCATGTCTGGCAGTTTCGACAGAATACAGACCACTTTAAATTATTTTATTCGTCAATGTAGTTTATTTTAAAAATTTGCCGAAAGGATTCGTACAGAGTCTTTAAATACACAAATAGTGCCCGAAAACCAAAGTGTCCGAATACTTCCCAGCTCTGGGCAGTACAAATGTCACAACCGATATAAGTATAACGAAGACTTTTAGAATTAAGAAAAGGGGTCACACTAAAATTCAGAAATCGGTTGGTTGTTCATTGCACGCAGTGCAACCAACACCTTTAATTAAACTTTTCAATGGCGATAACCGCGAAATGGAGAGTCATTGTCGGCGATTGGTTGTACACAATTGAACTCTGACGAATAAACCAACAAATGAATGGTTTTATACCTGATTATGTCCATTTTATTACCAACGATTCTGGACTTTCTTGGCCAACTCTAATTTAATCGAACAATAAGTGCCAGACGTTCATGGAGAATAAATCAGCTGAACTACATCATAGTAGGTACGTACCCATATGAAACAAACAAACAAGAAAGAAGAAAGGAAACAAAATACACGTTTTTACTTTTCTATATAACCTTAATAGAAGCAACTATTATACCTCAATATTTAACAAAAGAATAAGAAAGAAATTGCCTCTAAACTAAAGTAAATTTTGATATATTCTTTTCGCTTTTACTGTGAAATATTGGAGTAACAATAAACGTTTCAACCCTGAGAAGCTACGATTCTTCTATTTCATTTGATTCATTGATGAACAAGGGGAACATACGGATTTTGGGATTGAAATAAATCTACTGACAAGATTAAAACATGCTTTTGCGTCTATTGTTCGTTATTTTAAAATACAGGACTCGTATTTTAATGTGGAGCGAAGGCAATACAAGTAGAATGGTCGGTAGACGTTAAAAAAGGAATAATTAGAAATCACATCACTCAGTGAAAATAACGCTTTAAATGTCAGTACTTAATAGCTGCGCGGATCCATAGAGTCCTCTGTTCTCCTATTCTTTCTAATACCTCCTCAATTTTTAACCTTCTCTATCAACGGTATCCTCATCATTCACCTGTAACACCATATTTCGAACGCTTCTAACCTTTTCTTTTCTGTCTAAATTAACCGTTCGCGATCATAGAAGTGACTTCTCTTCATTGAAGGCGACTCGACCCTGCGCCATCCTCTGCTTTATATCCCTACTACTTCTTCCGTTCTGACTTAGCTGACTTCCTAGATACCTAAAACCAGCCACTTCTTCTAATTTTTCGTCTCCTATCTTTATATTCGCTCTTTCCATACTTTTTCTTTGCTTGCACACGAGTATTTTTGTTTTACTTTTATTTATTTTCATACAATACTGTTTTGTCAATACCGCTTCAATTTTGTTTAAAGCTATCTCTAGGTCCTCCTTGCTAGATGCTAATACTGCTATATCATCTGCAAATCTAAGCATACAATTATTTTATCCCTGTATGTCTATCCCTACAGTTGTATCTCTTTAATGATGTTAATTGCGTCTTCGATGTATAGATTAAGAAGTAGCGGTGACAGTGTACATCCCTGTCTGACTCCCTTCCTAAAATTTACTTCTCTACGTTGCAGCTCCAGCTTTACAACTGCCTGTTGCTCTTTATACAAACTAAGTATGTTTAATATCTTGTCCCATTTAACACTAACTAAAGCTCTTTCTAAATAAGACATTAGCTGATGTTTGTTTTTATATTTATAAGTTTTTAACTTGAATCACTGACTCAGCTGAGTCCTACTTCAAATCATCGTTCTAACTGATTTAACTGGAGAATTAATTATAAAATTATACCTACGTCTTTTAAGTAATCGTACATGAGATCCGTCGGTTGATAGCAAAACTCTTAATTGATGCGATAATAAGAAAAATGGACTGATTGGTTTAATGTAAATTTCAGAATGAGGATCGTAAAAGAACCAGTTCGAAGAAAGATGCAAATTCTTTTAACGTTCTAGAATGTTATTTTTAAAGCAAACTTAGACGTTGTCGTACTTGTATTTGTATGGACATATCAACTGATTTCATTTTTTTTTAACGATAAGCGAGAAGAAGTTGTTTCCGGCGATCGAAAAGAACCAATTTATAAACGGAAACCTTTAATCAATTGATCTATCGATTCCTTCAGATTTTGTCTATTACTTGCATATTTAATGGTAAATACTGCCTGAGCAACTTAAAAAAATTATCATAAACAAGTGATCCCATAAGGGTTCCCTTTTTTATTTGGACGTACGGCACCCTAAACCGAAAACCAACATAACATTGTAGTTAAAAAAAACATGTTCTCCCATATATTCTTCCTGTAATCTATAAGTAAAGAACTATTTTCTGTAGTTTTTTTTTTTTTAATTTTAGGTTCAGTAGTTTCGGATATAAGATAAATATTGTATACTAAAACATATTTTTGTAGAGTTCACTGAATGGATATTACTTACTTACTAAGAAGAGAGGTTCTAGTAATCCATTTTCTAGGTAGAGAATGTTTGTTATCCACTTTTAACCATATACGTATTCTGTATACGGTCTGCATAATAAAGAAAACTCACCTGAAACAAACAGAAATATAAGTTAGATGATAAGGGCACTATTAAATAACGTTAAATCATATCTTCTTTAAGTTTCAATTGGTAGTAATTAAATGAGCTGTTCTTTAATAATAAGTAGATACAATTGGCTGAATTGTTGTGGGTTTTTTATTTTCTGAGGATTAGGACTTAAGAAGATTTATTCTGTTAATAGTTGTAACATTTCAACGAAGGTTGTTATCAAATGGAACATTTGCAGCTGGTTTCATTCAATGGCAGTTAAAAAATTAGTTAGTAACTCTACAACAGGGCTACTTGTCAGATGGGTAATTCTAATGTCAATATTTTGCGTAAATTTCTCTGTCCTGCAATAATTCTTTGAAGTTTATTATGGTATATGTAGAATAAACAGTTAAGGGCCTGTTACATGGCCCTTTACGATTAGTATCGATCCGCGATCTACGCGTCGAGTGGCGGATTGAGCACGTCGCTGGTAGATCGCCGCTTAATAACGCGCCGTCTGACTACACCCTTAAGTAACTATTACCAATTTTGAATTAATAAAAACAAAGCAGATGTGTTACGTACAGTCGGCAGAAGTTATACTGTAACTGTTTACATATTTATTTAGCACGTATATATACAATTATAATTATGTATGTATTTGAACAATGTTTTCGATTACAATTGACAGATGACGTTCACAACTTCCGCCCCTGTTAAAGTCTTATTGTTATCAAGCCAAAAGAAGTATAACTTAAAAAAAATCATTAAAACAAAAGCAAAAAAGACTTAATTTCTTTGAGAGCGTACAAAAGTCCAATCAAGCATTGCCTCAAAAAGATTCATTATTTATCATTCACTACTCCCTAATAGAAAATAATACTTATTTTTACCTTTTTTAAATTTGATTTTAGTTGTTTTCCTGTTTAGTAATTACCTGTGTTAATTACGTTAATTATTGTTTACAGGGGCCGGTGGTGTGTAGCTGATGCAGACTGCAGAATTGCCAAAGAATTACGTGTTCTTAATTTTAATTCTACTAAAATTTACTTTAGAGCATCCACATCATATCCAACGAAGAATGTGCTTCCTGTTATTCACTTCACCCATTAGGGAACGTACCAACACCACGTGACCCATTCGAGGGGAAAGGGAATCCTTTACAATATCTTTTAGAGAAATCTCACGCATTTCCGAGCTGTGTGTGTGTGTGTGTGTGCGTGAGTGTTTGTGTGGATGTGTATTTTCTCATTTTTGACGTGACAACGTCTTATAATTCGATAGAGCCGACTGCACGCACGAAAAAACATGACTCATGCGGCGTTACCTCGCTCTGAGGCGTTCCATTTAAGGCTTGAAGTGCAAGCGAGAGCGCGGAACGAGCGACAAAGAGGCACAATCGGCCTCAGCGTTCGGCAGCGTTCGACATCTGTCTCTCTCCTATTTGAGTGAGCGATGCGTCCACGTGGACAGCTGCTATACAGTAATACATTTCCATTTACCTCCTTCTCTTTATCCATACAAAATATCTATCAAACAAATAAAATTAAAATTTTCTTTTGAAAAATGAAACCATTCCATCAGTATTTTCTCATGACGTTGTCACGTTCAACTATCGTCAGTAAACCGACTTTACACACAACCGATTTTTTTCGTTCTTCTTTTCCTCTCTTCTCTTTTCTGTCTCTCTTCGTTTTTTTCCCTGTCCTTTACCTTCCTTTTCCTTATCCATTCCACATTCTTGCACGAGCTGCTGGACCTGTGATCTGCTGTATCCACCTTTCTTGTTCTTTTACCGTGTGCTCACACTTTTCTGGAACATGTACTGATGAACCGAATGAAACTGGTTCATTCATGGATCTGTCTCCATCAAAAAGTCATATCCATAACATCCCTGTTATGCATACAGTTCTTCTATTCTGAAGGAGTTTGCAACCCGCAAAATAAACACTACTTTTTTCACCGATTAAATTAGACGGCATTAATTTCAGTAACACTTTAACTTCTGTTTGTTATTTATTTATACGCGGCTTTGGCTAATCCTCATGTAAAATTCAACGCTTCCAATTGCTATTTCGAGCGATATCCTGCACTAGAATATGCATGTGTGTGTACGTTTGTGTGTACACATCATACTCTTATTTGTACGTATCATATTCATGTTTGTACTTGCACATACATATATTTAAATAATTTTCTTCTCTGTCGCGCGGCAGATGCTCCAGCAAACCCTGATATATTTTAATTATATGCCATTTTGTACAGACCGACGACACGTGGATTATAGTAGCGTCCAAAAGTCTTATAGTAATCGAGAACAACTAACAATTATATCTATAACTAGGAATATGCGATGGCATGTTTTAATTCTGCCATGCATCTTAAAATGTGGCGCTCTGGTTGGTTCAATAGTATCCCCTGACAGGTTTGAAGGATATCCTTAGGGTAATGGTTGGGAAAACAACACTCGTAACCTCATGAACGTAAAGATATCGACAAATATGTGAAGGGATGCTATTGAGAGTTGTATGTATGACGGAATTAAAACATGATTTTGATGCGGATGATGAGAATACTACGGAAGGACGAAGGGCTCTATGGAAGTCAGTAAGGAAAAGGAGACATAGGATATGATGAGGCACCTTCTGAGACAAGTTAGAAGGAGTAACAAGAGTTAAAAGAAGCAGAAGTAGACCTAAGCTTACTAGATTACTGTTCAGAAATAGATGTGGGATGCTCATGTTGTAGGGAATTGCAAAGATTGGCTCAGATTAGAAAAGTGTGGACGTAATCACCCTACTTCTGAATTGAGATCAAGATTATGAGCAAAATTGTGACACCATAGATTCCAAATACAATAAATAAATATCATTTTAAAATATATGCCCATGTCAATATAAAGACATCGTAACACTAATCCGAACTAAAGACTTTTGTTCGTAAAGATATCACATTGTTCTCTATACCTACATGCTCATTCACTGATTTCTCTCTGTACTAAATGAATTCATTCAGCAGCATGTTATTGCGATTTACTTGCACTAGCTGGTGAAGGTGAGTTGTCTCACTTAAAAAGACTTAAGCAGTAGGGAAGACCCCCTTCCGCTTCCTCTAGGAATTATGAGAATGGGTAAGTGATTAGAGAGTGAAAAGCAAAACGAACAAGATGCAGATGGTAGAGGACCGATTGACTATCTGTAGGGTAGTAAATTCACCAAAAAACCAACAGAGCTAAAATGGAGTTGTTCTCCCGAATTAACAGCTATGATTTAACTACTAGACTATGGCGATAGTGCTGAATACGCCATCTTTGTAAAAAGGCAAGTCGTGTTGTAATGGCTGGACCTAGCATTCCGGAAGAGACTGATACAACCATATACGTGGACTTCAGTCTTCCTTCGCGAAGGCAAATACTGGGCCGGAAATGCTCCTCCTCTATACGTGGACTTCAGTCTTCCTTCGCGAAGGAAAATACTGGGCCGGAAATGCTCCTCCTCTATACGTGGACTTCAGTCTTCCTTCGCGAAGGCAAATACTGGGCCGGAAATGCTCCTCCTCTATACGTGGACTTCTGTCTTCCTTGGCGAAGGCAAATACTGGGCCGGAAATACTCCTCCTCTATACGTGGCGAAGGCAAATACTGGGCCGGAAATACTCCTCCTCTATACGTGGACTTCTGTCTTCCTTTCGCGAAGGAAAATATTAGGCCGGAAATGCTCCTCCTCTATACGTGGACTTCTGTCTTCCTTCGCGAAGGTAAATACTAGACCGCAAATGCTCCTCCTCACGTAGTTCTTCACACATTCACCGTTTTCATAAATATTATTTCACTTCTCTTCTGTCTTCATGTATTCCGTTTCACCTGCCTCTCCCCAGTCACCACCCATCCACTCTCACGATTCCTAAACAATGTTAGAGTGGAAGTGTAGTCCGCCCGTCAACATAAGCTGACGTTGTCCTGCCTTTTCCTCTTCTTTTTATTAAAATCATTAAAGTAGATCTCCAAACTTCCGAACAAGACTCTACTTCCATCCAATTGGCGTGAATGCTTTAGCTGCCGTTGGTCCGCGTGTCGAAAAATTATTTGGCGCATTATTTTTAACGCAAAAATAATTGCTTAATTTGTAGCTGGAACATTCGTCTTCGGGTGCCACATTCCGTTAAAAACATTTATTTATTTTCAGACGACGTTTGCCGTCTT
Organism: Agrilus planipennis; assembly: GCF_000699045.2. Taxonomy (NCBI): domain Eukaryota; kingdom Metazoa; phylum Arthropoda; class Insecta; order Coleoptera; family Buprestidae; genus Agrilus; species Agrilus planipennis. Next base: position 1,309,158 of record NW_020438942.1, read on the forward strand.
CGTGCACTTTAAATTCCTTGAGATAATTTGTGTCGGAGCTAACAAGTTCAATGATTAACAAAATACGTTCGAATGTATGTAATTCGGAATGCGAAAGATATATCGTTCAATTTTTTTTTGGAAGTGAAAAATTTGATTATACAGATTTTTGACAACACTTTCGATTATATCGAAGACAAGAAGAATCTATAAGTTTCAATTTTTTTTGTCACAGCAAAGTGAGAAACACAAATTCTTCAAGACGATGGTCTTCTTCCCCTTCATGTCTGCTAAGATGCCGAAGGTTACTAAAGCAACACCGGGACAACTTAATTGGAGGAAGAAACAATTATTATCTAACAATGTTACATCTACTTTTATTATTAAAGTTTTTCGTTATATTTAAGGCTGTGTATCTTTTGAGTGTGCTTAGTTTGCAACTTCTTGCCGATCGCAACAATTTGACTTCTAACATTGTGACCTTTACGCGTTATGGGATAGTATAAGGTAGATACAAGGAAAACATTCTTCGGGCGTGTCCCATATTAATCAGATAATATTATTCGACATTAATATGAAATGGCTATCTGGCCTTAAGTAAAGCTCTCATAATTGTTTATTTATGACTTCCCCGGCTGGCGAAACGGTAGTGTGTGTATTTGTAAGTGTGTCTGTTGCACAATAATCGTTTCTCTGGTATTTTTGCGGATGATAAATGCGAGAAGGTGGAGTTATTATTAATTTTAACACTTTTAGATCATATTTACTTGATAAAATTAAGTGCAATTGAACTTATTGTTATATTTACCTACTATCTCATTATTTTAATTACATCTTGACTGTTCAAGGAACAGTAACAGTACATGAGCTGTTGTTTTAAAATAAGTATCTTATTTTTATAATCTTTTATAATTTGAGTCAAACCAAAATTGCAAGGCGTGAAAAGTCCCGTCGAACGTTAACTAGAAAAAAATCTGAATTCTAATGGTCAAATCCGACGATACGACCATGAAAAAACTTGAACGGCCCAACAGGTCCCCGCCAGTCATTTAAAAAATGACCTTCATTCATTAGGCACAATTTTATGACAATCTCGACTGCCGCAAAACAAAGCCTCCTATGTTTCCTTACCGGGAGATGTTCCTCTCACCGGGAAGCTTTAAATAGTAAAAACAAAAAACAAAAACACTTATTAATAGCGTCCGATGCGCAGCAGGACGTCAATACCGTAAGCATCGTCTTAAAACGTTGGACATAATTAGCAACGGCGACTTTTGTACAATAGAAATTGTTGTGCTTTTGTAACTAGTTGACCAAAAGTAAATTACAGAGCAAATCCATGACAACCCATCATGGATGGCAGAATAAGTATAAATATAATTTTGCAGATCTCTACAAAACTAACCTTGATTCATAAAGTTCACATCAATGGAGATCTAAAGCGACCATAGTACGAGGGCGGTTCAATATGTACCCGTGTTTGAAGACAGAGGATGTTCCTGAGGGAAATTGGTGTTGTCATCGTGTGCTCCCATCTATCAAACCACGCCAAAACGAATTTCAGACTGATTAATAGGTTAGTTTGGATTTGGCAGCCATTCGACTGAGACGTGTTTCGTTATTTTCGCTAAGATGGAAAAAGAGCAGTATCGTTCGCTAACTCGCTTTTTGTTTTTGGATGGGAAAAAATGCAAGGAGATGAAAACAAAGTTGGATACTGTTTATGGAGACATTTCGCCATCTACGACCACAGTTGGATATTGCTTCAACGAATTTAAACGTGGGCAAAGATCCGTTTTTGATAGGAGCGACCACCTTTCAGGATTATTTAAGACTAAAAGGTATAGCAGATTTCGAAAGATCTGCAAAAACTTCATTCATGTTTGATGATTTGTCCCAAAATGAAGATCAAGACGGGTTTCCCTGGATCTCTCTATTTTGGCTAGGTAATTTTTCAATCAACAATACTCCAAGATGATAACCTCAGAGAAATTGTGTTATCGGAAATTAGGAAACACAATGCCGTCATAAGAGAAGCCGATGCCACTGTTTGAAGATGAAAGCTTCAAAAGACCAATCAAAGGTTTATGAGATTATATCTACTAATATTATTGGAATATTTATTCACAAAGTATCATTTTTATATAAGATACAGGTCCATGAAAGCCGTCACTAAATATTTCCATGAATTTCTCTGTTGATATGAATGCTCTATAAATATGTAAGAGTAATTTCCATTGTTATAATATCATACAACTTTAGCAAATTCTGGAATTCTGGACCACCATAAATACGTTCCGTTTGCCGTAAACAGAACCAGGAGTAGGTACTCTGTCAATTATGTCTAGAATCTAGCAATTTCATGAACAATAACTGGGAAATGCTCCCTGAACAGCTTCAAAATAAAGCGGAGACAACGTTCACCTGAAGTGTAATTAACTACAATGGATGACCAGTAAATATTTTTATACCCTTACATTGTCTGCATTCGTTATTTTGAAGATGAAGTAACAAAAAGCGAAAACCTCATCAATTTGATTCTTGGTTAAATTAATTCGTAAGAGAAACCCACAACTCGGCGTCAGTATTCTTTTGGGCATAAACAAGAATGAAAGTACAAGAGAAAGAGAGAGCGTAGAATAGGAAAAGGGAGGAAAAAGAGAGAGGGAAAGAGAGAGAAGACGTCAGGGAATGAGAAAGAGCAGATAATTCCTTCTTTTGTTGAGGGCAAGTTCACGCTTGCACCTGAACAAATTTAAATTGCTTCACTTGATAACTCCGAAAGAATTCACCTCAGCTCTTGTACCCGGTTCGCCTGCTACACGTTACAGTGCAGTTTCGAGAGTTTTTTTTCGGTTGTACCGCACCCACCAACAAGTCGAGTGCATCATCCTTTGCGTGTCTGTACTTTACAGTCGTTCAACAGTAGCACGATGGGGTTCATTTACATCGACAATGTAATTTACAGGTACGGTCCTTCAAAATTGCCCACTTGAAAGACTTGAATAGTCTTTCGAATTGAACATTTTGTTTCAGAAAAATTAACAGGTGCTTACCGTATGGTTATTATACCTGTGGGTACTGTGCAGTTCCAAAACAGGTTGTAGAGTACAATGTTGATGAATGAGTGAGCATTATAATTTTGGGCAACACCATGGGAGCCATCACTTCAAACACGAAGTGAAAAATGCGAGTCTTGGTTGGAAACAAATAAGTAACAAGTAACCAAAAAGAATCTTCAAATAGATCTTAGTTAGTTACTTGCGTTTAAGAGTTTATTTCAAATTTTATTTTTGTTTAAAAAATATTGTAAGGACGCAAAGGAAGAAAACAATAAATTTGTCAGAACCCCAAGAAGGGAATTGACGATAATCAATTACAGACTGTGAAAGTCTATGAACTACAATCTTAATTTGTGAATAATGAAACCTTAAAATTGCTACCTATCTATCAAATTCAAAAATAGACGAACATATTTAGATGTAATACAAAAATGAATAAAACGTCTAAATATGTAATGCAATAACAAGACGTCCATGAATTGAGTGAGGTCAAAAGAAGAAGGAACGACGGGTCCGGCAAAATCTTACCAAATCTCATCAAGAGGGAGGGAATGCTCACATTCTTCAAAAAGTCATCTCAAGTAATTAATGAACGCCCTCTAATGCCTTGCAACATCATACAGGGATGGAAGAGTAACTTCTGGGTGTTTTCAGCTATTATTGCTCTACTGCTGGTGGGCTTACAATCCCTCTAGACAACCATGGGGGGGTAGGGCGAAAGGCCCTGTTCAAACTACTTTTTGGAGACGAGATGAGATCGACTAAATGAAGACAGAAAAGAAGTGAAAGACCACTTATGGAATATTATTACTGCTCCAGCATTCGGCTAACTGATCCAGGGAAACTACAGAATTAGAAATCGAACTGGTGTCCCCCGGAATGCTAAGCTATGGTCGAAACCTCTAGGCCATGCCGTTCGGCGAATGGAAGAGTAACAATAATTCATTTTTTTAATACATTAGTACATATTGGTAAGTAAGGCGTAACTGTCACCGTCACGCCCCCCCCTTTTCCTGCTCATCAAACTGCCCACCAAACCCAGTAACTTCAACCACTGAAGGCTCGTGAACTGGGGTACTTTTTGTGCATACTTTTTACAACCTCTACGTTGTGGTGCTATCACGGTGTGTACTCTATAGTGTCTCTAGATGTTACCCCTATAATATTCCGGAATACTGATCAAACATAGGGAGGAGATTGAAAACAACCACGTTTTACAAGTGGGAGTTCATTGCTGCAGTTTAAATTCACAGCGAATTACGTATCGAATGATTTAATTTAGGTGAACGAAGTGAAGCTAAACTGGCAAATTAATTTGCACTACAGATTATAACACACACGACAAAACAAAGATGGATAATCATAATACGATCCCTTAGTGTGCGAATATGATTTACCGGTTTTATTTAGTAACAATTACTTCTTTTTGTTTTAAAACCTGTAATAAGTACGTTATTGATGATGTCGCTCTTTTAGGATCCATACTAATATCTTACATTATCTCCAACATCAATTTATTCGACCCTCCACGGGATGGATTTTATTGATTAAAACACTTGGCTGCGTACATTTCAATCGTACCCCTAACATACTTGAGAAGAATGGTAGGTACAATCCATCACCCTTCAGTTCCCTGTTTGTTACCATACTTAGTGCCATTCTCTAGCAATGACTAAAATGATCGATTAAACTGAAGCATTGATAAATTGCATTTCAGTAGTGGAAGACATCAGGATACCAATTATTTCGTTCTATAAATAGATCAGCCTTTTATTTACCAATGAAAATTTTTTATTAATAGAATACCCACTGGTATATCTTATAGTAAATATAATATAATAATGCAAAAGGTCTTCAAAATTTGACGTCAAATAGAAAAAGAGCAATAATTTCCTATACAATAACATCAGAACGCCAGACGATACATTACCAAAAGGCGATATGGAAATCGATAAAGAAGATGAGAGACAGGCCATTTGTGAGACACGAAAGACTAGTTAGAGTCATATCAGAAGCAGTAGTAAAGAATGGCAAAGGAGATTAGTTACTGTTTACAAATAATTAGGGATATGACTTAATCTAGAAAATCGAAAAAGATTGTTGGGGGTGTATGTTTGGAGTGAATGACGAGGATACCGTGAATAGAGAAGGTTAGAAATGAAGATGTATTAGGAAGAATAGGAGAACAGAGGACTCTATGGAAGTCAATAAGAAATAGATGAAACAGGTTGGTAGGACATCTTCTCAGGCATGAAGGTCTAGTCAGAGACATATTAGAGTTAGGAAGGGTAGAGGTAGGCCTAGATTAGATTACTATTCACAAATAGTTAAAAATGTGGTTGTTCTAATTTTAGGGAAATGCGAAAATTAACTCAGGATGGAGGTGCGTGCCCAATCAGTCTTAGGACTGACGACCTTATGATAATGATGACTTCGGATAGGAAGGAATATAAGAGAAGCGTGTGCAACTGTCTTTGAACTGACGATTCTATAATGATGATCTCAAAATCCTTAATGTACCTAGTTGGCTAGATTAGTTTTATGATTAGAATAAGTATATCAAAATGAGAAATTTTTGGGTAATTCCAGGGAATTGCAATGGCTCACTTTTATAAAATACACTGAACCTGATAACCCTCTTTTTTGCTTCTTCCTAGTAATCCCCATTTTGTGTTTTTCTTATTAATAATCCCAACTTTAATTGCAAATATTTCGGTCACTAATCTGAAAATCAATTTGACGTTGTGCGATTGATTAAGGATTCCCAATGTTAATTTTCTGTCATTTAATTGAATTGTTGCATTATAAAAAGGCGGGTTTACGCGTGATTCACCTTAACTGCCTGCGAGTCATCTTAAAACATAACTAATCAATTATTCAATGTCGGATATTAAATATTATCTACTTTGTCTATCGAAACAGTTACGACCTCCCACAAATACCGCAACACATCCGCATGATATCCTTTACCGGTGGAGATCTGGTATTTTTTCGAGGACGTTCATCCACTCCTGAAGCCTTTTGTTTACGGGTAAAGAGGCAACCAGAAGACCAACATGCGCAAAACCGCAACTAAAATATGAAATTACACACCGAGAAAATGCCATAGTGGCGCCGGCCAACTGCGACTTGCGAACCTCTCCGGCTCGGTCGCGGCCGACTGCGATCAGACCGTCGTCGCGTCGCATCTCCGTCTCTCAGTGCAGTGAATCGAGCAACAAATAACTATTAATTATACCACGACCATCTTCGACTTATCTCTCTTCTCACTAACGCAAAAACGTACACTGGCATGCGAATACAAGTCTCCGTACGTGTGTAAACGGTATAACTTACGACAGCAGAACACACGTGTACGTAGATGCAGAAGAGTTCTTATCGAAAGTGCAGGGTTACTGTATACCTAACAAGATAAAATGTGGCTAACGATAGGTAAAAATTGGAGGCCAGGATTCATTTTTCAATTTATTAATGAACAACAGTGTATACCTGCATGTACATATCAGTGTACATACGTTATATACCACGTCACATACCTCCAGTGAAACATACACTGCAAATACCCGCTTCTAATGTTTTTCTATGCATATTAGTGACAAAACAAACGATATGAGCCGATAATTAAATTGAATAACTTAACGGTTAAATTAGAATAGAACCTGCGTGTTGATATAATACCAATATTGCGTGCGTACCGATCATTCAACTACATGCAAAACATACATGTTCGCAGAGTTTCCAGATTCTCCTCATTTCTAACCACTTCTATCCCCGGTATTTTCATCACCCGTCTGCAGTATCACATGTTTCTAACAAACCCCTCTTTTCTCAGAAGGTGTTCATCATCCTACCTCTCTCTTTCCTTATGTTTTATTACTATTATTTTATTTTTCCACGACCTCATCATTTCTAACCTTTTCCATGCACGGTATTTTCATCAGCCATCAGTAATACTCCATATCTTAAACCAGCTCTTCATGTAACAGGAGGCGCGTCCTAACATCCCAACTTCTTCCTTACAATATTGGTTTTCATAGCGCCCAGTTCCAGAATCTCCTTTCTAACCATTGCTATCCATGGCATTTCCATCACCTGTCAGTAATACCACATGTCACTAACCAGCTCTTTATGAGAAGGAGTCTTATCATAAAGAGCTGGTATCCCTCCTTTTGTCATTTTCTTTTACTGTTCTCCTATTTTTTCAGTGCCTCATCATTTCTAACCTTTTCCATGCACGGTATTTTCATCAGCCATCAGTAATATCCCATATTTAAACCAGCTCTTCATGTAGCAGAAGGCGTCCTAACATCCCATCTCTTCGTTACGATATTGGTGTTCACAACGCTCAGTTTCCAGAATTTCCTTTCTAACCATTGCTATCCATGGCATTTCCATCACCCGTCTGTAATACCACATGTCTCTACCAGCTCTTTATGTAGAAGAAGATGACTTATCATCGTATCCCCCTTTTTGTCATTTTCCTTTACTGTTCTTCTACTTTTTTAGTGCCTCATCATTTCTAACCTTGTCCATTCATGGTACTTTCATGAGGAATCAGAATACTCCATATCTCAAACCAGGTCTTCATGTATCAAAAGGCGTCCCAACATCCCATCTCTTCGTTACGATATTGATCTTCATAGCGCCCAGTAGTTTCCAGAATCTCCTTTCTAACCGTTGCTATCCATGACATTTCCATCACCTGTCAGTAATACCACATATCACTAACTAGCTCTTTGTGTAGGATAAGGTGTCTTGTCGTCGTATCCCCCCTTTTGTCATTTTCTTTTATTGTTCTCCTACTTTTTTAGTGCCTTATCATTTCTAATCTTATCCATTCACGGTATTTTCATCAGCCATCAGTAATATTCCATATCCAAAACCAGCTCTTCATGTAGCAGAAGGCGTCCTAACATCCCATCTCTTCGTTACTATATTGGTGGTCATAGCGCCCAGTTTCCAGAATCTCCTTTCTAACAATTGCTATCCATGGCATTTTCATCAGCCGTCTGTAATACTACTTATTGAACCAGCCATTCATATCGCAGAAAGTGTTGTACTTCCCATATCTTTAATTTACCATATTGAATACCACAGCGCCCAGTTTCTATCAGCCGTCAGTAATATCACATATTTCTAACCAGCCCTTTATAACTAAGAAGGTGTTCTACAACCCATGTCTTCTTTACCATATTGACTTCCATAGCGCCCAGTTTCCATAATCTCCTCATTTCTGACCATTTCTATCCACAGTATTTCCATAAGCCGCCTATAATATCACATACTTCTAGCCAGCCCTTTATGCCCCAAAAGGTGTTCTAGCAACCTACCTTTGCTTATTCTCTCCTTCTGTTCTCCTATTTTGTCAATATCTCCTTATTTGTTATCTTTTCTATTTGCGGTATTTCCATGATCTGATTTTCTACTTCAGGTGAGTTCAATGAATTTGAATATTCGCAATCCGCTGATCCCAATCACCAAGGACTGATTCTATTCTACCCCCACAAGAGCTAAACTCTGAAGCTTCCCAGTACATCTCAATACGTACTAATTGTTCCAATTGTGATAATTCCAAGTTTATTATCAATGATTATTTCAAAAAATTGAAAGTGAATCGGTTGAACTATGACCACATGCGATTTCTAGTTTTCTTTAAAATGCCGCAGAACAATGGTACTGCGTCGCTCTAATCTCAGTTCTTACGGCATAAAAATAGCCGAGTTGGTACGAACAAGTAATAAGCCTGATCGATATCTCTCGCTTCCGTATCATCCCATTATCCTCCGGCCGGATGATGAAGAGCTAGCTCGAAGCAGCGGCGGTCCCTTTGAATCATCCGCCGAGCGCCGATGCCCGTAGTAGTCAGACCGCAGCTAAAAATGCACCGACAATGACTGATGTCTTCGACACTTGTGTTATATGTACCGAATGCACCGGTCTGACAACCGAATAACGTGTCTGTCTGTCCCACTTATTATGACGATTCAATTCCGAGTGTGTAGGAACCACGGAATCCGGACCCCTTTGACATGCACCTAATTTGGTCGCATAGACGATAATAATGACCGCAATAACAGCAAGATGTGTTACAGTGAAGCTTCCGAGTTACTAAGTAATTACTGTTATTTACCCTGAATAGAAGATTTCACGAGATCCAATCATTATTTCCACACCAGACAAGGAAACAGCATCAATAACTATGATGATGGTACCTCCTTGTCAATTATTATCAACGTCAATTATTTGACATATTTGGTTCAGAGATGCAATAGCGAATCCAAAGCGATGATGGACTAATAATTTGATAGTTAAATAACTGCTTTAGAAAATTTGTAAATACTGCTAAATTTTCGAAATATATTATTACTTCTTGTGTCTCAATCCATGCTTCAATCAAATAAGTGATATGCATCTATGCATCTAAAATACAGCAGAGAAAACTCCTGTCAAAGAATTAATATTAATGAAAATGAATCAGAAGTTTATTAGTTTATGGAGGACGTTTCAAATTGTACACATCCTTGTAGATGTCAGACGGAAGAAAAATACACATTCTCAGTAATTATTTATCTACACGGGGCACAATCAAAAAAATTGTAAGTACAATAAAGACATAAAATAAACGATCTTTTTGGATCTCATCAGCGCGCCGCAGACAGCTCCGACAAAACACAGACCAACTTTTACCTGCTGTCTTAACAGTGCGTTTAATACCACAAATGGCGTGGTAAACGCCATCTGTAGTACGATGCTACATTTTAGGATTACGTATGCTCCAACAAGGTCCATTTAAATATATGGATATCTACTTGCTGAAACGAATCCCGGCGTAGCTAACCTCAACGTGATAGACACGTTACCATAATCGAATAAAATAATTCGATGTGGTCTGTAATTATAAAGACAATTAAAACACTTGACGCTACATAACCTTTGGAAATCGAATAAACGCTGCCAGAAAGGGAGATTCCTCTGCGTTCTGGGATAGCTGTCATCAAAATATATTGGTTGCAGAAAAATATTGATAGAAATAAAACTAGCAGATCAGAAGCAAGAGAAACTAGTATAGAAGCCCAATCTAAATGGACTAAGCCAGAAACTCTACAAAGAAGCAGAAGATCACACTGTTGTAGTGGAGGATTCCTTCTAACATTATATTGGAGAAGTTTTACACACGACGATTGTTTAGAGCGGAAAGATTACTGTCGTCCCCGTTCCAACTTTACCCTGCTAGTGTCTCATAAACAAAGACACTTTTACACAAACAGCAGACTTTCTACTGCTCCTGCTTTTTGCCTCAACTCATCAAGTAGGGTGTGGAAGAGGCCAACTCCATCTCTTCTTTCATTAAGTGGATGAACCAAAATCAGTAGACTCTCATTTTGACCGAAGAACAACAACGCTAGGACTTGCTCTCTATTCATTTCAAATCACACAAGTTATCAACAATTTGAATTCCACAATTTTACTTGTAACCCAATACACTTCCCTGTAACAGACGTTTCTGGTGATTAACGAATCATTCGAAAAAAGGGTCACTAAATTGTTGTAACTGATAATATAGCAACACTCCCACAGGGCCAGGGGGGGGAGGTACGTAATGCACTATTATATCCGTGCATGTATGAAATAAAATAATTGCAATGCCATAACGTTTCAAGAGAAGTGATACAAACCCAGTTAATTTTTATTATATTCCACCTGTTGCCCAATTTTAAATTCTCGCACTTGCTTGTTGCAAACTTCATTTTTTACGGCCATTCGAAACGTCCCGGTACCGGTATTCGCATGTAAAAGGTACCGTTGCCAATTTTATTTGCAACTTAACTTCGCGTTTTCATTATTGACAATTTATAACGTAGATCTTGACCGAATCAAAGTCGTACTCACAAATTGATGTCCGCTGAATTGCCAATTAAAGACGACCGCCTTTTCTTATCGACCTTGAACTTAAAAACGGGGAACAAATTGCTCAGCATGTCAATTACTTAATACTTTTAATGATCATGTTACGGCATGGAAAAGTCTAAAAGTGAACAGGACCGTAACTAGCAAGATTTATTTCAGAAAATAAAAAAGTTTACCATCAAGAAGATAGAAAGGAATATGAATCACTGAATGTACGGTCGGAGCCGTTAAGAGTGTCATTAATAGTTTGTGCTAGATGAACCGTTGCGCAGTAAGGTATTGCGCATCGCATTTGACGTTTAGACAGGAAGACTAAAAATACTGCTGGGTTTGCTGAACGTAGGGCGCGAGCAATAAGAGCATCACTGAAGGTTGCAGTACGTTATCCGCTGCGCTTCCGCACGGTGACTTTGTTTACGATGTGTGTTCGGTTGCCAATAATGATATACCGAAGTTGATGCGCAGTGACTGATCGCGCAGTGTCTCATTGCGCAGCGGACTGCTGCTTTTTATGTTCATATTAGTCGTGATGCTTTTTACATCTATTCACGTTTCAAGTTCAAGTTTCGAAAACAACCAACGACCTCAATTCCACCTAAATGGATGAATTGATTGAATATTAAATGTAATTTGTACTCAAACATTAAGAAGCATTAATAATAGTTAAATATCAATTCGATAATGGTAATAATCTGTCTCTCACTTGATTAAACATATTTTAAAAAATTGCAGTTAATGAATTGGGATCCGTCAAATGGGAGGAGCCTAAAAACATGGCGCCCATTAGGGAAAATTTATGTAGTTCCTATAGTGTACCGTGCAATTTCCAAGTTTTTAAATTACGATAAAATGATAAGTATTGACACAATATGTGATTGGGCTGACACAAAGCCTCGGAAAGAAAATTTCGTTGAAGGTGAGCGTGTTTTTAATGCCAATCACATTATAAAATTCGGAAATAACAAATCCGGAAGCTAGCCTTCAAATTCCGTCAAGTTTACTGCCTACTTTTTACAAACTTCGGATTTAAAAAGTGATTCACGTTATATAATTGGTGAGGTGATTCTGGGTGATTTAAGCAATATCATATCAATGACTTGCACGTGCAAAGCCGATTTAAGAGAACGTTGCAAACACATTATTGCAACTTTGTTGTATTGCAGCAGGTAGGTTCTTAACCTCAAAATACTTATATCGTATCATTAGAATTGTGTTAAATCAATTACACAGGAATAAATAATTTCTCACTTTATAATTTTAGTATGATTCTAGTTTTAAATATTAAGGTTATGGCTGATGGTAAATACTTGCTGAAATATAATCATGTGCATTAAAATGACGTGAACAAATTTTTATTCCGGAATTCACTTCTTTGATACCTACTGCTTTCATCCAAGCTTCTATTAGTTTACTTTTTTCTCTAATTTTCCGAATATATTTTTTACATATATAAAACGGTTAGTTTTTATTGGAAAGTAGTTAATGTAGGTGAAGAGTGAAGATCTATGTCTGAAGTGCTATTGCAGCTTTTCACTGAACATATTAACTTTTTATTTGATTTAACTTTAGAAGAAAACTTCGTCGACTCCATCATCAAAAAAATTTTTACTTTTTTAACGTGTTTTATTATTTTAATAAACAATTTTACAATTTGCGTGCACAGTTCCTATGTAAATTTTTTTCTCATTCGAGTTATAAATTTTGCCACCAGATGGTGTATGCCCATTTGACGGATCCCAATACCTTCAATTTTTCTCTTTATAGCTGTAGTGTAAATGCATTTTTGTTACGTGTTTTACAGTGTTTAATAATAATTTATACGAGACTGTTACAGCTTGTTAACATGAACTTCATAATTTACGAGTATGTGCAGTGTCTTTAATAAATTACTGATTCTAATCGCCACTTTCTAGTCGTCGCGAAGCGTACTTGGGCATTTGTCCCGTTCGTTCAAAACAGTGGCAATTTGTAGTAAATGCAGCCATTAGACGTCCATTATTCATGCGACTGTAATTAACCACTTAATTTGTTTATGGACTCGGAGTGTCAAAACTAATGCGCTGACGCGCGCGCATGCAAACCGCCAAGAAAAAAACGAACCAATAATAATCGTGCTGCTGGCTGGTTATTCAACTATTAATTATGTAGTATTTTTAGCCTGAACGCTTCGACTCGAATAATATCATGTTTTTTCGACCCGAATGCGCCATAAATTCTAAATTGGAATTTATGTACCCACTTAATCTTTCCAATTGAATGATAAAATGCGGGGTAAATTGGTCCAGTCGAGCAATTTTATGAATCACATTTTCTACTAAAGGAAAAAAGAAACACTGACTTCATTAATCACTTATGTTGACCTAGTCAGCTACCATACTTCATTCATTTAGCTCATGTCAATAGGATTAACCATTATAGTTCAAATTCTAAATAATAGAGAACATTACTACATCCTTTGTGACGCAAGGGGGTCTGCTGTAGATGTTGTACAGACAACTTCTATTTCTACTGTTGAACTTTTTATCACTGTATTGCACTGGCTGTCACTGGCTCATCACCATCATCATAAGGTCGTCAGTCCTAACACTGTTGGACACGCACCTCTACTCATTCCTATCCTAAGCTAATCTTCGCAAAACTAGAACAACCCATATCCTTAACCATTTGCGAACAGTAATCTATTCTAGCTCTACTTCTACCCCTCCTAACTTCTGTTTCTGCCTCCAATATGTCTCCGACTAGACCTTCATGACTGAGAAGGTGTCCTAGTAACCTATCTCGCCTATTTCTTATTGACTTCCATAGAGTCCTCTATTCTCTTACCGTTTCTAATACCTCTTCATTTCTAATCTTCTCTATCCACGGTATCCTCATCATTCGCCTGTAACACCACAATTCGAACGCTTCTAACCTTTTCTTTTCCGCCGCAGTACAAATAAATGAGTATTTCAGATGGATTTGATAAATGCAACAGTCATAGTAGTCTCTTCAATAAATGCACGAACTGAGATTCTAGAGTTGGGTTATAACGATTAAAACCTACAGCCAAGCGCACTAGCTACACCACGGGATTGATATCAGTGACCATTAAACTATTAGGGGAAGGCATACAGCTAAAGGGGATTTTTTTACGGTGCTGCGTTACACCTGCTGATGATGGAGACTGATTAACTGATAGAAGAACGCCTTACCAAAAACAGTCAAGAAATGGAAGAAACATTGAGGGCTCTTTATGGACATAATGCTTACTGCCCTTTCTAAGGATTTCGCACTTTCTAAGAATTTCTAAGAGTTTCAATGAAAGCTGCCAAGATTGCAAGGATGATTAGTAATTAGAATGAAGAAAATTGAGCCCTAATTTGTTGACACCTGCGCAAGAGATAAGGAAGACCAATTTCGACTAAAAGAACTCTGTAGGAACTTCCAGTTTCCTTGAACTAATTACCTCTGGTAACGAATTGTGACTATATATTACGAGGATGACATTGATCTTAAATCACCGAGTAAATAATGTATGAATCAAAATATCCAATCGACATAAGACAATGTTTCGGCAATTATTGATATTTGTTGCTAACTGAAGCTTTTCAAATGCTAGGCAAGGGCATCATTAATGTATCTGGTTATCCAATTGATATCTAAATTTGCAATACTGAATATCAAACTAGTCAATTCCAAATGAAAGTTACGATTTTACAAATTTCTTCTTGCAGGGCAAACAATTAACGCTATGTTTGTCTTTAATTGTTTCTTCTTTATTTTTTTCTACACACCAAAGCAAATGACTTTATTGCTTGAAAGATTCCTTTTGAATCATTGAAACACTTCGTCAATAACATAGTAGTAGCTAATGTGTTGTAAATAAAAGAAAACTTTCTTTATATGAATGCTAATCGGATTTTTGGTTTAATAAATTAAGAATATATACCGCTGTGCCAGTTATTATTTAAAGTGAAAAGGAAAGTGTGCCCGCTATCTTAACAGGAGAGAAAGTGATGTCAGCAATTACATGTATTTTCGCCTAATTTTGCAACTAAAAATTTCAACAACAGCCACATAACTACATCGCAAACACTCGAGCGCATTATCATTGGGTTCGCTTACCTCGAAATAATGGATTGTTGTTACTTTCTGTTTATATAAACCGATTCGATGGAACGAGAATGCTGGCATCTCACATGTGTCTTACTTATCAACAATAGGATCTTATTTGTACCAATAGATATCAAAATATAAGACGATGATCTCACAATAAACCAGAATAAGACATCGACACATTTATTCCTAATGAATTACAAATACAATAAAATTTATGGTATATGCGTACAGACAGGCAATATAGCGCCATCTACTAATAATTGTTGCCGACTATAGTATTTTAAAATTTTGACAGAGGCCTTACAAGGGTATCTAACAACTATTATGAGCATCTAAACTTAATATTCTTTATTACTGTAAAATTATTGATAGGTTTACGTTTACGTCATCAATGTATATATGTACAAACCAAAAGAAAACGCATTTACAACAGTGCATTGAAGTCATTTGAATAATCCGATGCACTCCACATCCAGCAATTGTAGATTGTATCGTGTAGTCAAATAGTAAGGTAATACAGTGTAAAATCTTTATAACGTCACTCGATTTAACGACCAACTCCTTAAAACGTCGAAATTGCTTGACTTTGGTTGGTTTACATTGTTTTCTATACAATATTACACTCTGTATAGCGTCACGCTCATTCTATTTAACGACAACAATGCGGCATTATAAATCATTAGGCAGTACTTTCTGTTGCCGAAATAGATAAGAACTGCAGCTGTGTACGTTGTTGAAGAAGACGATCCTGTCCCTCCACCAAGCATCAAACAAGCACTTGATGCAGCGAAACTATTAAAACAATACTTTTTATATAATCCAGTTAATCCAGCAGTATAAGTAAGATACGTAACAAAATACAATTAAAATATTGGAGCAGCAAAAAACATCAGACGAAGATAACAGGCTATACGCAATGTATGAATAATAATGTTCGTGTGCAAAATGTGTACTATATTGGTAAATGCATATTATTATAGAATAGTAAAATAATATCTTTTATTTCTCTCCACTTAACGACCACTCTTTATAACGCCGAAAAATGTTCAGTCCCTTAAGTGTCGTTATATAGAGTTTACACTGTATATATCATAATAGAAGGAGGCGAGTGTGGTAAATATTAATTAAAAAATTAAAAGGAATACTCACCCCTAATTACCACAAATAATTTTATATGAGCAGACACGTGTTTCGCCCACTTCACACGTGGGCATTATTATCATTAGTCTCGCGTTTTACTAATAAAACCTTTACACAATAATGGTGTGCCCTTCACGCATCCATTAAAATGGGATGGGGCCATCATCTAGACATTCACCGTAGATACGACAATTCATTTCGATCGCCCCAACTATAACTTCCTACTAGGAATTGTCGTGATTCACTTTAATCAAATGTACTTGTTCGGAGCTGACACGGATTGCTAGATGTGAAAACAGCTTTAAACAACACTTCACACTAATGCAACGCAGATCGGATCGAAAACAAATTTGCAAATGCATTCGCTGAACAATATCGATTGTTCGTGACGAATTTTAATGGAATTGAACGCTTACGAACGGCATAAAGGGCCGTGGAAGAATCCGCCGCCGTATGCACCGTGTCCTAGTGAAAGTACAGGAGTCACCCGCCGCGACGTGCCGCGATGTTTATCGCACGAAGATAGCTCTCTTGTTAGCACGGAAAATGACCGGCTCGCAGAGTGCATTTTTATGTCCTTGTCAACGTGCTGAAACTTTTAAAACCGATACACGTTCTCGAAAAAGAAAAACAAAAATATGTAATAAGATGCAGGAAGAAAAGTAGATTGTATTACATCGGTAAGTCGTAATTAAAGAGGTGGTCGCCATAAATAGGTATCTGTACTTGTTAAATGGTGTTGTTATCGTTATTAGCACGGGCGGACGACCAAGGCAATTAACCATTATCAGTTTTTGTGGATTTTCGTTCTACGTCCACCATATGTTCAACAAAAAGCAACAAGAAAAAATTTTAGGATACGTATTCCATAGAGTAACATCCGGTTACAATAACGGCAAAATAATTGTCGACTTCTAATGCTATAACCGACATACACTATACGAAATTTATGCATTTAATACTTACAATTATGGGAAAACGCACGTAAACGCTAATTTAAATAGTAAAGTAAAATTAGATTAATAATTCTAAGTCAATATTCATAATGAAAAAAATGGTACTAATTACCATAAAGATACGGAAGAACATGTTCGACACCGAGCGGCATGGCCTAGAGGTTTAGACTATTGCTTAGCATTCGGGAGGACGCCGGTTCGATTCAGGGTCCGCCTGCCTTGGTCCAAGTTTTTTTGTGGTTTCCTTGGATCACTTGGGCAAATGCTGAGGCAGTTATATTCCACAGATAATCTTTCATTCTCTTCTGTCTTCATTTCGTCGGTCTCATCTTTCTCACCGGAACCACCACCCACCCATTCCCACGATTCCTGAAAGGACTGCCCGCCCACCACCATTATTGGCTGGTGGAAATGAAACACCCAAAACTTTTTTTCATGTTAGACATGATGATTGCAGTAAGTGCTGTTGGAAATATTTATTTACACTTAGAGCATAGTAATTGCATTGTTTTCCAAGGTTCTTCAAAGTGGTAAAGTTTTAGAATTTGAAGCAACGAACATGAATATAGTCTGGGTCATGTAAAGTGGCAGCTCAGGCAATAAAACTGTCAACAAGTGACCGCCTTTGTTTGCGCCCAACTGGAGTTATGCTATTATAATACCTTTCAAATGAAACACGTTTTGTATACTGTAAACCACTTGTGCCTACAAAGCTCAAAATAGTTTGATATAGGGTTGTTTTAAATATTATAAAGTAGAATTTAAAATAGATGAGGATACCCGTTCGAAAGGTCTTCGCCTGAAAATGTAGTTGTTGTGGAGAAACCAATACGAGAAGACTGAAATATTAGCATCTATCGATAGTAAGTTGCACATTCCTGTGTGTTCATTGCATAAAATTGTAATAGATAAGTTGAATGTAAAGAAACTTTGTACAGTATGGATACTCCATACACTGCACGAACGACAACATCGCGTCGAGTGGTACAAATTCTTGTTCAAAAAAATAAACAACGGAAAATCTACGGATGTGCTTTCCTTAGTGACTGACTATGAACCTTGGATATATTATTATGACGTACCAACTAAAGAACAAAGCAGGAATGGATCTTTATTGATAGGGAGCGGCCAACTCAGCAAAAATTTTGTTAGCAAAAGAATAATAAATGTGCTTTTTAATAATCATGGATTAGTAAAACCCATTGTGGTCGCCGGACAGAAGACTGTCACAAGTTTATTCTATATTCAAACGTTTGGCTCAATTGCTTGAGGAGTTGGTCAAAATAGAGACTCGATTCCTGGCTCCTCTATCGCAAAAACGTATCAAAGTATTTGACGGGTTTCAAGATGTTAGCCCATACTTCCTACACCCCTGACCTTACTTCTTATGATTTTGGATTATTTTCTTACGTGAAAATGCATGTAAAGAATCGGTAGTTTCCCACAAAAGAGCAATTAATAAGTGCATTTGAAGAAGAGCTCTGCATGATTCGTAAACAAAAATGGACAGGCTGGATTCACGATTGATTTATGCGTATGATGAAATGTATTTTGAATATAAAATATTATATAACCACACGACTATGTTTATTGAATACTCTTTGAATAATTAACAGGACAACTAATAAAAGAAAAATAACTCACAAATTAGTAAAGGCTTTCGCGACCAGAAGATAAACTGATGATGTCCAGTCCATATCCAGGACCTCTGAGGAAACTCGACATTCGAGCTAACGAAACGTTAGGAAGCAATTACAACCGACGACCTTTAGACTTAAATCAGGACAGCATCAGTTCATCAGCAAAAATAACTCACCACAACATTTTCCGACAGTACAAAATCTTCGTTTTTTTTTAAAGTTTTAAGCATTATTTTTATACTTGCTTGTTAAAATGCAAGAGGCAATATTGATTCCTGAGTTTGTTTAACGATAAAATCTATTAAAAGCTTTATTAAGGATTGCGTTGCATAGGTCATGTAAGGTGTCCGGACAGCTGACTGTTGATATGCGGTTTCGGAGATATACGATGATAACCTTAACCCGAACTAAATCGCAAGTCAAAAAGCTCAATACCTAAAAAAAAGAACAACTATTTTCACTGAACGAATTTCAAAAGACAACCTGTTTGCCTGTCAGGTTGAAATATCGTCTGATAAAACGTACCGATGTGCGGTATCAGCCGATAAGAAGAACGGCCCAACCTCCATGCATCGTCCGTACGTCTTTCAACCCGTCCGTTCCGTCGTCTCTTTTATTCTCATTACTTATTTTTACGCGTTTCCTTTTTCTTTTTGTTTCGCGAAAGTAGGTATATTATAATATGTCGTCGTACTACAAGTGCCACGGTCTGATGAACCCGACAAGCGATCGTCCTAAACGATTCAATTAATTATATCATTAATTAGTCGACTTATTAGCAAAGTCACTATTGGACGATTCGTGTATTGAATGAAAAAGATGGTCATGTCAACGTATAGGTATAGGATACCTGATGACAGTATAATTTCCCTTTTCTTCGTGTTTTTCAGGATTAAATTGATAAGAGTGCCAATTAAATGCAAGATGACTAAAAGAGAAAATGTTATCAATGTGAAACTGATATCGGAAGTACAGGGTTTACGACGACAAGAAGCTACTCCTAGAACTATAATCGGGTCAATTTAGTAAACCAAATTAATATTCTGGGACACACCAAACATCAACTTGCTGAGTTGACAAAGCATATTCAACTTATGTTTTGTCAACAATTTCAACAGATATCGTCAAGCTTATACAGTAATAATCTCATCTGAATCTCTACTGTACCCTGTCGAAGATCGGCTCTTGTGCGTTGCAATTTTCACCATTTTTAATAGGGTCATAAAGTCCTGCAAGGCTTCCTTACATCACTACTGGCCAAACTCCG
Source organism: Agrilus planipennis (assembly GCF_000699045.2). NCBI lineage: Eukaryota > Metazoa > Arthropoda > Insecta > Coleoptera > Buprestidae > Agrilus > Agrilus planipennis. The sequence goes on from NW_020438942.1 coordinate 1,329,208, forward strand.
CTCCTAGCGCTTCTTGGTGCTCTTACAAGAGTGAGTAAGAGAGGTATACAACAAATCTACTGTTGTCCTTTTTTCTAGTGACCCAAAAGAGACAAGTATTGTGTTTAACGATACCTATCTCTTCCTCCATAAACATAACCAGAAGACTTGGTTACCACCGAACGGCATGGCCTAGAGGTCTAGACCATTGCTTAGCATTCGGGAGGACGCCGGTTCGATTCCGGGTCCGTCTGCCTTGGTCCAAATTTTTCTGTGGTTTCCTTGGAAACTTAGACAAATGCTGAGGTAGTAATATTCCATAGATAATCTTTCACTCTCTTCTGTCTTCATTTTGTCTTGCTCATCATTTTCACCCCAACCACCACCTACCCGTTCCCATGATTCCTAAAAGGAAGCTACAGAAGGCCGTCCACACTACCCTCAGGCTTAGTCTGGAGAGACTGTCGGACCTCCAGCATTAGTAGCTGGTGAGAATTAAAATACCCAAAAGTTTCCATCAGATTCTAGGCACCAGTGCTTGACGCTCCTTCATTCGTCAATTGTTACACTCTGGCCTTATTTAAAAGGGGGAAATTCAGTGCATATAGGCATCAAGCAACCTTACGTATGACTTTGTGGAGAAGGTTAGCTACCTTAATAGTGTTCTCTTTAAATAAAGAACTAAATATTTATATTTATCTACAATTATCGAATCTTTATTTACATTTTGCACTAAGTAATTTTCTTGTTGCAATCAACCCGGTGTATATGACATCATAAAAGTTCCTGAATACCGTTAGATGTTCATGATACCATACCGTCTCCTTCAATATTAATTTCTCAATTTAATGAACACTAGGATAAGGCAATATGGATGCTTTTCATAAAGAAAAATCCATGACTTTCATAAAGAAAAACCCATGGCTAATTGTAATTCCAGCTTTCATTGGATAGAGTAACAAAGCTAACACGTACGTGTACATGCACGTGTACACAACAACATGTTGATTGCATGCACACACATAGCTTATTCTTTTACACAGGCCACGTGGGTGTTTTAATTAGTAGTTCATGATACAACGTTCAACATCAGAATTCCACGATCACATTTATCAGCTAATAAAATATGCATATGTTTGCGAGTATGTTTAGACAGACATATGTATTTTGTGCTGATACAGGCACATCCCAGGTACATACATATATCATCCATTATTTGAAACAAAACCTGTAGTTAGTTTAGTACTTTTACTCCAGCGGCTTCTCTAGCGTTTTTTATAACCTCTTCAAGTTTGATATTTGACAAAGTTCATCATATATCACCCCCTTGGTGATGATGTTGATGTGAAAACTTAGATCAAATCATTCCAAGGATAGCTTACATATAATTGGAAACACAGCATTAAACAGTAACATGGGTATCTTCAAAATAGTGAACCATATGATACCGAGGGTTTAGTGTGGCTTTTTGGCTTCTTAAGTGTGGCTCTATCGTAGATAACCACATGCGGACACCAATAGTGGCGTTTATCGTCAAACAATAGCGCATCATATTTAGTTATCGTCATCACTTTGTGCTTCATATATCGCGCCACTGCATACTGCAGGATTGCCGTAGTTTACCAGGATTTTCTGGGACATAACAAAGTGGGTGTAGATCAAATTACAGTTCGCAAGGAATCAAAGATCTGGGATCTTCCAGTTTTTGGTCTGGCAGTTTCGACAGAATACAGACCACCTCGAATTATTTCATTCGATTATGGTAACGTGCCTATCACGTTGAGGTTAGCTACGCCAGGATTCGTTTCAGCAAGTAGATATCCATATATTTAAATGGACCTTGTTGGAGCATACGTAATCCTAAAATGTAGCATCGTACTACAGATGGCGTTTACCGCGCCATTTGTAGTATTTTCTTTCAAGATAACAAGATGTAACGAGCCATGCTGCTGATGACCTTATGATGCCTTCATCACCTTGTTTACTTTGATAATTTGGTTTTTTATCTCAAAAGTTTGCCGAGTCCTCGTATATAGTAAGTTAGAACCTACATTTGAACAGTTCTTTTTGGTCACTGATTCCTACGAGATTTCTCATACCTCGATTTCGTTCTTCTTTTTCAGATCCATCAATTAGGAGTCGAGAAATATTTCCCAAATACATTAAAACAAAAGATAAAAAGGAGGTAAGTGACAAGTAAGTATCTACCATTGAAATTTAATATGGGTACGAAACATACTACTTATGTAGATTTACAATACAACTTCAATTGGAGTGTACAATAAATAACATAGTTTTGCAGAAGATTGGTAATAGGTTCGTATCCTTGGCTTGATAGGTGTCAATGTACTCGTCAACATTTGGAAGCGGTCCATAGAGCTTATTGGTTTACGAAAGAACCACTTAAAAAACTATTGTCAACAGTAACACAAATAGTGAAAGCCAGTTGGGAATTAATCCGATAAACACCCACAATACAAAGGTTAAGTCCGTATTGAACGTTCTAAGTAATGGCAATCCGTCGAGGACAATCGTCCAGTTGACGGTCCATTCGAATGTCAACAAAAAGAAATAGGTAAAAGTGAAATTGAATCGTCTCTCTCGGCACAATACACAGCAATGACTCTCTTGACGCTTCTCGTGGCACAATTGCTTGTAATGCTGCGAAATTCGATACTTAAAAATTCCCAACATTTGCATCCTACATCTGACATTTTTGCTTGATATCTGTAGAAAGTTGGCGTTGGGTTCTTATTAGACGGGAACAACGGACAATGACGTCCGTTCGTTCGTTCTAGTTTTTGCGACACAAAAACGGGATTAATTCTTTTGCAATCGCCACAACGATCTAGATTCTGCGGCTACTAGATCGCGAGCCAAACGAATAAATTACGAAAGATCCTTACAAACTTGACATTTAAAGACAAACTGCTAGGTAAACAGCAGGAACTGAGGACTGCGATGGCAGTGGTACAAAAGCCAGGAAAAGGAAGAGGATGTCAAAGTAGCGAAGAAAAGTTTTCTTAACACTGTCAATTATTTCATCACCCCCTTTACCTATCAAACAAAACGACAATGGTCACGACTTTTTCAAATTTAACTAGGATATCTTTCAATATCAATTCCTCATATTCTTTTATTAAAGCTCAAATTCTAGAGAAGTCGAATTTAAACCAACTGATCTAATCATGAGAAGGTATGCCGTACCGATAAGTATGTACAGATAGGCGATGAAAAAAGGAAAAGTAGCAGTAAAAGGATTAGAAGTGGTAGCGAAGAGGTGAAGGTGAGTTGTAAGGTTATAGCATGCAAAGAAGTTTTGAGTTGTTGATAGATTAGAAAAGTGTTGGTGAACTTTATGTTGTCATTGCAACAGGGGGTTGCTATCAGATAAGTGGAGGGATCAGTGAAAGAAGTGGAAGAAGAAAAGAAACCCAGAAGAAGAGGAACCTTACAGTAGCAAAAATAAAGAAGACTAGTAAAAAAAGAATAGATCAATCCAAAGATTTTATTTTGTATAATATTAGTACTGTGTAACTCGTCTCGTAACTCGTAACTTTGTCGGTGGTACATTCACACCATAACGTAACCTACGCCCTTGGTGCCTAAAAAATTGTTAGAAGCTTTTGAAAGCTGGTGTGAGAGGCGAAAGACGAGGATATCGTGGACAGAGAAGGTTACAAATGAGGACATAAAGAATAAGATAACAGAGGACTTTATGGAAATTCATAAGAAATAGCTAAACAGGTTGGTAGGACACCTTCTCAGGGCTAGTCAAAGACATAGAAGTAAAAACAGGAGTTACTAGAAGCAGACCTAGAGCTAGATTACATTATTATTCACAAATAGTTAAGGATGCGGGAGGTTTCAGTTTTAGGGAAATTCGAAGATTAGCGCAGGATAGGAGAGAGTGAAGGTGCCCGTCCAACCAGTCTTAGGACTGACGACCTTATGATGATAAAGTTGAAGAGATTATGCATGGAAGTTCAATAAGCGAAACGAAATGGAGTTTTTGCGAAGCTTTTCCTAACGATTCCGACCTTGGCTAATGCTTTGGCATTCCCATAGACCGAGTAATTTGATCTTGAGATGCGTTTTATGAGCGTATCCATACACATGCACGTATAACACACATTTCACATTCGTGTGCGCACATGCAAAATAGCAACTGTTGCATTCCAAACGGCCGTACTCGATCGTAAACTGTTGGATAAGTGAAACCGACAACGCGTAAATAAAATTGAACCTCGCCAATAATTATCATTATTAAGAGAAGACGACTGCTGGCACAAAGAAACGTTATTGCCATTATAAGCGTGTTTGAAACGTAAGCACATCCAAGCAGGCGATACATGACTCCATCGTCCTTTCATTCCCATGAGACCTATGGTCAGCTAACTCAACACACCAGGCAGAATCAATCGTATTGAACTTTAGAGAAGTTGAAAATATTTGAGGTTAAATGCTATTTCTCTTTTTTATTTTAGAGTGAGTGCAACACGCTAAAAATCCAGAAAATTTTACAGTATATTAGGAGAAGATCGGGTATCCCCGGACGGCAGGTATGCAACTGAAAGTTCAGCAGGGATGAGACGAAATATTGCAGGTAGAATCAATGACTATGATATTGCTACGCTTGTGGACGAAGTCTTTAGCAAAGCTGCAAGCCTTATCATAAATAAAAAGGGTTCAAATGCATAGGAAATTATCCTTTGAACCCAGAAATATTTACTGAAATGGACTTTTTCACCATCATAGATAGATGGCAGACGTTTCCGAAGAAGCTAGTACTTACTTCTAAAGAAAATATTACCAATCAGTTTTCAGAAGGCCATTCTTTAATGCCAGTATCTCCGATTATAGTCGTACACTCCTTGCAATTAATCAAGTGTCTTCAACCAGCACACCAGATTCAATCGCTAAAGGCTGACATTTTTGAAACTATGGAATGTTTTATTATCTTTCATCCCTCAATATCTTTTTTAACTTTAATGATCATTTACCAGTATGAATAAGATTTTTAAGACCATTTGAAAAGTTATCAAATTAGAGTTTCATTTCTCATCAACTAGGGCATGCTTAAAAGTGTAACCCCCCCCCCCTATATTAT
>NW_020438942.1:1338774-1339373 GCF_000699045.2 Agrilus planipennis
CCCCCCCCCCCTATATTATCCCAACATATTACCCTAAAATGTTTTCATATTATATTACATATTTATATATAATAATGATTCAACGTGAAATGAATATGATAATTCTCCACAGTTCCGTGATAGAACAAACAGAATAGCTCAAAACCCCAACGCCAAAACACGACACTGTAGTAGTCCGAAGCACTTTTCGGTAACAAACTTACCTTCTTCAGGGACTGAAGTAAACTAAACCTAAAAGAGAACTAATCCTAATTTATACTGATAGTTGTTAAGAACATTTGTTCTTAACAATGACAACGGTCCTATCCCTGGATCTCCGCTATTTAGTTTAGTTTAATTACGTTTATGATGATGATGTTAAGGTCCATTGAACATCTACCTTGTTGGGTTCGGGTCATGTTCACTGAACCTTAACAACTATCAGTATAAATTAGGATTAGTTCTCCCATTTAGGTTTAGTTTACTTCAGTCCCTGAAGAAGGTAACTTTGTTACCGAAAAGTGCTTCGAACAACTACAGTGTCGTGTTTTGGCGTTGGGGTTTTGAGCTTTCCTGTTTGTTCTACAACAACCGCCAAAGTTTTTCCAATCTTCATATTC
>NW_020438942.1:1339864-1388594 GCF_000699045.2 Agrilus planipennis
TTTACTTCAGTCCCTGAAGAAGGTAACTTTGTTACCGAAAAGTGCTTCGAACAACTACAGTGTCGTGTTTTGGCGTTGGGGTTTTGAGCTTTCCTGTTTGTTCTACAACAACCGCCAAAGTTTTTCCAATCTTCATACAGTTCCGTGAGTTTTACTCTTTGTTGAAGCATAGTGTAATTAATTAACTATCGATTTAAAATATTATACTTATCATAAAAATGCTGATAACTAATGACAAGGTCATCGACAAATTAGCAAATATAAATAACTGATTAATTTTTTATAATACTTTATAAAGACACTCTTTGTTATTATAATAATAAAGTACCTGTGCCCACATTTATTTATGCATATTAGTAAAAAAAAGTGATTGACATGAGTGTGGCTTAACATAATTTCGACTTTGACGTTACATGATAAATAATTTGTGTTTGGCCACACCGAAATATAAACAAAAGTTTCTTTGTTTATACCGCCGAACTGACTTATTTTTTTATTTAAATATAAACAATAATAAATTAATTGTTTTAATTAAAGACTGGTCATTATATAAATATTGTTATGACCTAGAAAATGTTTATATAAATATGTTCCCTTTTTCGATTTTTAATAGACACATTATTATTTATTAATTATTATATCAATCCTGCTACTGTTTCCGTTTTCAAATAGAAAAATGGCACAACGTGCTTATGGGACACATTTCCAACAATACCTCTAAAAATACCCAAAAGAAACATTTAAATAGCAAGAGTACGAACATGAGGTGTGAAGTAGCAAAGCTTTGAGACTCTTCCTAATATCAATAGAACGGAATTAAGGCCAAAATATCACTGATCCAAACAAGTACAAGATCAAGTATAAGTGAAAGAACAAAATTATAAAACAAAGTGCGATATCAAATTAGGTGATGTCGTTGTCTTGTTTTCTTCATTAGTATAAACAGAGGCAGACGAAAATGTATAAGTGGTCTTGACCGAAAAGATATAATGATGTATCAAGACCAACAATGATCAATACCAAAAATATTAAGGACAAGATAAACTACAAATAAAAATGCAATACCAAGATAATCAAGTTTTGTTCTTACCGGTTAGTATTGCCAAAGACACACAAGAAATGCATAGATGATATTGTCCATGAAAACATAATTGATCAAAACCAAGAGCAAGTTCAATGTCCAACAATATTAGTGGCACAACATAACCATAAACGTAAATGCAAATCAAGATGATGTCTTGTTGTTGGCCTTATTTTGCTCATTAATTCAAACAGACACCCGAGGAATGTATAAATGATCTTAGCCAAGAAGACATGATGACTGAGTAACACCAAGAACAAGATAATACAATACCTAAAACACCAATGACAAAATAAATCATTAATAAGTCTTGTTTCTTGCCCTTAATAACAGTGTTAACAAAGGCCGACAGGGTTTCATTAACCATGAAATCATGATTGATCAAAATCAGGAACAAGTTCAATAATACCCAATAATATTTGTAAGAGAACATAAATATAACTAAAAATGCAAATCAAGATGATGATGTCTTGTTGATGGTCTTATTTTGCCCATTGATTCAGACAGAGGCAGATGAGGAATGCATGGATGGTCATGGAAAGTCTGTGCCAAGAAAATATAATGATCGATTAAGACTAAAAATAAGATCAATACCTAAACTAATAGCACAAGATCAACATGATCAAGTCTTACTCATGTCCTTATTTTACACATCAGTGTTAACAAAAGCCGACAGGGTTTTATTAACCATGAAATCATGATTGATCAAAAACAGGGACAAGTTCAATAATACCCAATAATATTAGTAAGAGAACATAAATATAACTAAAAATGCAAATTAACACTAAAAATAAGATCAATATCTAAACTAATAGCATAAGTGTTGACAAAGGCCGGCAGGGTTTTATTAATCATGAAATCATGATTGATGAAAAACAGGAACAAGTAGAGTCAGACAGGAAATGGAAGCATGGATCAAGACCAAGAACAACATCAATTACGAAATAGAAAATGAAACTATGACTGAAAGTGGAAGACCAAGATGATCAAGACTCTTGATATTACTTTGTTTACACCGACAGACAAGAAACAAGTGTTAATATGAGTAGAGGTAGACCTAGATCAGATTAGTGATCACAAATAGTTAAGGATGTGGGACTTTCTAGGTTTAGGGAAATGAAACGATTAGCTCAAGTTAGAAAAGAGATGGTGTGCGTGTCCAATCAGTCTTAAAATTGACGACAGTATAATGAATGTTGTTCTGTGTCATTCACTCACATTTTCATTTTATTTTAGCAATTTTGGTATTGGCCAGTGACTTTTTGGTCACCGTATATTGTATAAGCACAATAATAACATCAAGTGGACAATTTAAAACAATCTGAAGTTGGCGCCTAGTATTATACACAATACGCGATTAAATGACAGTCATGCATGTATCTAATTATTCAACACGTGAGAAAATTAGTTTTTTCCTCGCTTCCATTGTATAATCGTGCAGTAATTATTCAACTCTCTGATAAAATGCATTGTATGACAGCTATGTTACAGGTAGCAACGGTAGCAAAAAAATCGAAAAGAGCAAACATTCCGGTGAGCAATTATTTACCAAGCAAATTACTTTTATAGCAATGTAAGCATGTATCCATCAATTNCATGCATGTATCTAATTATTCAACACGTGAGAAAATTAGTTTTTTCCTCGCTTCCATTGTATAATCGTGCAGTAATTATTCAACTCTCTGATAAAATGCATTGTATGACAGCTATGTTACAGGTAGCAACGGTAGCAAAAAAATCGAAAAGAGCAAACATTCCGGTGAGCAATTATTTACCAAGCAAATTACTTTTATAGCAATGTAAGCATGTATCCATCAATTATAGTTGATTGTAACTGCACATTAATTCCTAACAATCAACGGTATGCAGTACCAAATGCTGTAATTTGTAACGTTAATTATCTTTACAAATCGAAGCAGAGTAACCATAACATTTAATGTTAATCGAAATAAAAAACAAAGAAAACAAGAGAAGGTGTAACTGACAGGAACAATCTAAATTCTTTTATAATAGATTCAACCAAATTTTACTTTGATCTTATTTTTTATTATGATTCACATTGCTGCAAACAAAAGGAAGAACGCGGCAACATAACACACACTTGGTTCATGTTGTATTTCCTTACTGTAATTCAACGTCCCTTAGCAATCAAATAAAAGTATTCTTAGAAAGGGTTAGGTTGGCTTACGGTAGGTAACATAGACATAGATAATGGATTGCGCATTATCTGTCTAGCTATAAAGTAAATACAGGCAGAAACGTGTGAGAGAAACATGGGGATAGTGCGGTCAGTAGTTGTCCTTTTCTAGAATTTTGATTAGTCTACGTCAGTCTTGTAGGAGCGGTTGAATGAGGTAAAAATAATGAAAAGAGACCGGTATTAACCGCATGATCGTTTTTCTCAATGGTCAATTTCATGAGGGTATTACTCATTCCATATTCTATGGTACAGATAGATATGAATGATGTCAGTGTTGTTGTTGTTGTTTGCCTTTCCTTTTATTTATACTAAAGTGAACCGAAAATTGAATGTGTAGCTCCCATAGTAAACATTATGTGTTTATTTCCATGTTTACAATTCTTTTATAAAGGAACATTTTGCAAATTTTGTAAATCCAAAATCATTTTATACTCGCCGACATTTTGTTTGCCTACCATAAAGGTAAGCACACACACATCGGAATCGGACGGACGGAACGGATTTATATGCTAACAACCATCCGACATATTCTAAAATCCTCTGCGACTCCGAGAATCAGAGAACATTCCGTCCGCTGCGTACCGTACGTGCTGATGCCGACGAATTATACCCTGTCGGTATTTTAGATTTTATTTATTCTTTCAAGTAGATTTGCTACTTCCGCAAGACGATGCCATGTGTGGGCTCCGCGCCGTCCGTCCGATTCCGATAAATGTGCGCGCACCTTAAGACTATTGAAAAGAGAAGAGAAGGAAGGCAGTGTTGTCAATGCGTTAAGAAAATTAATAGAATTTAGGATAAACGCGCCTTCTCTCCATAAATTTTTCTTACGTGAGGAATTTAGGAAAAACAAAAATATATCCAACTGATATGTTGAATATTGCTTTTCTTACCATAAAAAGTAATACTTATTAATAAACGTGGATGACAAAATATAAGAAGTCACAAGACTGCATTATAAACAGTACAGTTGAAAAACAGGAGGAGTAGGTAAATGACGATTACGTCAAAAGTACCTACGTGTCACGATTATAAAATATTATTTATTCACAGAATTGCATTGGCATTCACCATTATTACTAGGACATTGGTACAGTTACCTTAAATAGAAAACAACGAATAACTCTACTCAAATTACCTATCTCAGTAGGCAAATGGTATGTAATAATATACGGGGAGGAATTAACAAATAACAGGATCGCTGGTACTAGGTCAGATTTTTTTAATCTTTTGATCTACGTATGAACATTTTTATCTTAGGCGTGCGATTTCGAAAACAGTTGTGATGAAACAAATGTTGTACCTGGTATTATTATTATATTGTGCTCTAGTTTTTTTCTATTTCTTAACCCACAAAAAAGGGACAGCTCAACTGCCGCATTCAAAGATAACTAAGTTGTCAATCAGATTACAATCCACGTAGATGTTGACAGACAATGTATCTCTTGGTAAATCTTCTTCAAAATGCAACAGTAAGCGGTTAGGTAAATGTCAAAGAAAACAAGGATAGAAGTAAAACTTCTTATGAATAAGTTCCTTCCATAGTAATACTGGATCATGGATATCGAAGGTAGTAGTAGTAGTATATAACACACAGAATGCAGTACTACTTGTACTATTGACAACCACAGAAAAGGGACTTTAAAACTTAGAGGACTATTATCAGAGGAGATAGATACACCGATTTCCATTCATACATAAACCTACACTAAAGTATTGGATCACTAACACATAAACGCAGTATTATGATAATACTAAATATGGAACTTGTTATGAATACTTTTTATTCAATACTAAATATTAACAATGTAATGTAAATACAAAGCTTTTCTAATGTTTCTTATTTTTATGATTTAGTAGCAATTTGTGTATTAGACCTAAGGATTTGCAGAAAACAAAATTTTTCGACACAATACAGTAAATTAATGATACGTTTAGTTAGCTCTTATTGACCATTACTTACGCAAGTTATGCAGCAATTAAGTAACTATACACGAGCAAGTCACAGATGACGTCACAAGTTGGTACACAACCCGTAACTGTCTTTGTCGTAACATCTTATCTTTTCCAGCATCTTACTCCACATAAAACTTTTACCTTTTACAGAAAACGAAGAAGAACGCAATTATTCCCTAATATTTTCAAGTTTTCCACGATGTACTGTTCGTTTCAAGAAGTTGGAGATATGCCCCTTCCCTTTATTTGGATGCGCCGTAACATAATTCCAAATTCAATCATATTTGTCTGCGGAGCTCATTTCTCCACCGATCATCGAGTGAGAAGTAGACAAAAGTGTACAGTACCATTTGCAAAATTATTTAAACTGCGTCGTTAAAATTTAAGAATATGCTTTATTNCTTTTCCGCTTCTTCCTATCTCGAGACAATCTTCGCAGTGATAAATTGGTAAAGGCCTTCGCGGCCAGTAGATGAACTGATGCTGTTCTAACTCGGGTCTAAAGACCATCGTCGGTTGGGGTTGCTGCTAACGTTTTGATATCACGAGTGGTGAGCTTCTTCAAAGGTCATTTCCTCTCCGAAGTTGACTTTAGACACGAATCAGAGCATTTCTCAAAAACTAGAGCAACATCTCGAGTTCTCTAGGTCTTCCTCTGTCCCTCTTAACTCCTGCTTCTGCTGCTTCCGTGTTTCAAAGAGTTGCCTACTTCTCATTGACTTCCTGAGCGCCCTGTGTCCTTCTACTCTATTTAATATCTCATAATTTCTGACCTTGTCTATCCACTATATTTTTAACATTCGCCTGTAACTACTGATCTCAAACGCTTCTAACCTTTACTATTGCGAACTGCCCACCGCCCACGTTTCACATCCATACGGTGACGTGGTACAAAAATACACTTTTAAAATTTTATCCAATTTCCAAATCAAACGAACGCAAGCACAAACGTGATACGTTTTTCCATAGTAATACTGGATCATGGATATCGAAGGTAGTAGTAGTAGAATATAACACACAGAATGTAGTACTACTTGTACTATTGACAACCACAGAAAAGGGACTTTAAAACTTAGAGGAGCATTATCAGAGGAGATAGATACACCGATTTCCATTCATACATAAACCTACACTAAAGTATTGGATCACTAGCACATAAACGCAGTATTATGTAGAATTGCTGAAACAAAATTTTTCGGCACAAAACAGTAAACTAATGATACGTTTAGTTAGTTCTTATTGACCATCACTTACGCAAGTTATGCAGCAATCACGTAACTATACACGAGCAAGTCACAGATGACGTCACAAGTTGGTACACAACCCGTAACTCTCTTTGTCGTAACATCTTACCTTTTCCAGCATCTTACTCCACATAAAACTTTTACCTTTACAGAAAACGAAGAAGAACGCAATTATTCCCTAATATTTTCAAGTTTTCCACGATGTACTGTTCGTTTCAAGAGGTAGCAACGGTAGCAAAAAAATCGAAAAGAGCAAACATTCCGGTGAGCAATTATTTACCAAGCAAATTACTTTTATAGCAATGTAAGCATGTATCCATCAATTATAGTTGATTGTAACTGCACATTAATTCCTAACAATCAACGGTATGCAGTACCAAATGCTGTAATTTGTAACGTTAATTATCTTTACAAATCGAAGCAGAGTAACCATAACATTTAATGTTAATCGAAATAAAAAACAAAGAAAACAAGAGAAGGTGTAACTGACAGGAACAATCTAAATTCTTTTATAATAGATTCAACCAAATTTTACTTTGATCTTATTTTTTATTATGATTCACATTGCTGCAAACAAAAGGAAGAACGCGNAAAAATCGAATCGTCGTCGGTAATCGAAAAGTGGTACGTATTCGCTTAATTGGACGACGACCTGAAATAATTAATTAATAACGTGTAACGGGCCGGTAAAACAAGGCGACCGATGTAGGAGATAGTTTATAGTGTGTATATATACACATACATTCATTCAAATGCAGACATAGACATACAAACAGGCATACCTACATCTGGAGGTTCATCGACTCTCGGTTTCGTTGAAAATTCCTCTCGGACCAATTTAGTGGTGGCGGGATTGTTCCAATTTAACAAGGCAAAAAAATCAGATTATCGACACAGAATAGTAAAAACAAATGTGGCTACAACAGTTGCTTAAAAGATGTATACAAAGTCATGTACAGATATCCCACCAAAGAAGAAATTTTGAGTATACATGCTATTTTAGTGTGCTTCATCGTCACACACTGTACGGAGCAATCCGAACGCAACCAACTGAAGTTAGCAACAGTTTTCTGTTCTTAGATTTGTTCCAATTGCTGCAGAAACTCTCTATAACATCATCATCATCATACGGTCGTCAGTCGTAAGACTGGTTGAACACGCACCTCCACTCTTTCCTATCCTCAACTAATCTTCGCGTTTCCCTAAAACTAGCACAACCCATATCCTTAACTATTTGCGAACAATAATCTAATCTAGGTCTACCTCTACCCCTCCTAACTCCTGTTTCTGCCACTAATATGTCTCTGACTAGACCTTCATGCCTGAGAAGGTGTCCTACTAACCTATCTCGCCTATTTCTTATTGACTTCCATAGAGTCCTCCGTTCTCCTATTCTTTCTAATACCTCTTCATTTCTAACCTTCTCTATCCATGGTATCCACATCATTTGCCTGTAACACCACTTCCTATCTCGAGACAATCTTCGCAGTGACAAATTGGTAAAGGCCTTCGCGGCCAGTAGATGACCTGATGCTGTTCTAACTCGGGTCTAAAGACCATCGTCGGTTGGGGTTGCTATCACGAGTGGTGAGCTTCTTCAAAGGTCATTCCCTCTCCGAAGCTGAAGTGGACAGTCCACATCCATCTTTAGACCCAAATCAGAGCATTTGAAAAACTACAGCAACATACTTCTCTTTTGTAAACAATAATCTAATCTAGGTCTTCCTCTGTCCCTCTTAACTCCTGCTTCTGCTTCTTCGGCGTTTTAAGGAATTGCCTATTTCTCATTCACTTCCTAAGCGCCCTCTGTTCTTCTACTTTATTTAATGTCTCATAATTTCTGACCTTGTCTATCCACGATATTTTTAACATTCTCCTGTAACTACTGATCTCCAAAATATAACACACAGAATGTAGTACTACTTGTACTATTGACAACCACAGAAAAGGGACTTTAAAACTTAGAGGACTATTATCAGAGGAGATAGATACACCGATTTCCATTCATACATAAACCTACACTAAAGTATTGGATCACTAGCACATAAACGCAGTATTATGTAGAATTGCTGAAACAAAATTTTTCGGCACAAAACAGTAAACTAATGATACGTTTAGTTAGTTCTTATTGACCATCACTTACGCAAGTTATGCAGCAATCACGTAACTATACACGAGCAAGTCACAGATGACGTCACAAGTTGGTACACAACCCGTAACTCTCTTTGTCGTAACATCTTACCTTTTCCAGCATCTTACTCCACATAAAACTTTTACCTTTACAGAAAACGAAGAAGAACGCAATTATTCCCTAATATTTTCAAGTTTTCCACGATGTACTGTTCGTTTCAAGAAGTTGGAGANTTTCCTATCCTCAACTAATCTTCGCGTTTCCCTAAAACTAGCACAACCCATATCCTTAACTATTTGCGAACAATAATCTAATCTAGGTCTACCTCTACCCCTCCTAACTCCTGTTTCTGCCACTAATATGTCTCTGACTAGACCTTCATTCCTGAGAAGGTGTCTTACCAACCTATCTCGCCTATTTCTTATTGACTTCCATAAAGCCCTCTGTTCTCTTACTCTTTATAATACCGTTTCATTTCTAACCTTCTCTATCAACGTATCCTCATCATTCAATGAGGATGATCATTATTTGAGAATTATTGATGTTTTAAGAGACCTACAAAAAGAACAGTGTTTGGAGAATCCAGTTCTGGTCTACTGAGTTCTCCTAACATCCATTTCTGCCTCTAATACGTTTCTGACTAGAAAATGTCCTACTAACCCATCTCGCCTATTTCTTATTGACTTCCATAGAGTCCTCCGTTCTCCTATTCTTTCTAATACCTCTTCATTTCTAACCTTCTCTATCCATGGTATCCACATCATTCGCCTGTAACACCACATTTCGAACGCATTTGACCTTTTCTTTTCCGCTTCTTCCTATCTCGAGACAATCTTCGCAGTGATAAATTGGTAAAGGCCTTCGCGGCCAGTAGATGAACTGATGCTGTTCTAACTCGGGTCTAAAGACCATCGTCGGTTGGGGTTGCTGCTAACGTTTTGATATCACGAGTGGTGAGCTTCTTCAAAGGTCATTTCCTCTCCGAAGTTGACTTTAGACACGAATCAGAGCATTTCTCAAAAACTAGAGCAACATCTCGAGTTCTCTAGGTCTTCCTCTGTCCCTCTTAACTCCTGCTTCTGCTGCTTCCGTGTTTCAAAGAGTTGCCTACTTCTCATTGACTTCCTGAGCGCCCTGTGTCCTTCTACTCTATTTAATATCTCATAATTTCTGACCTTGTCTATCCACTATATTTTTAACATTCGCCTGTAACTACTGATCTCAAACGCTTCTAACCTTTACTATTGCGAACTGCCCACCGCCCACGTTTCACATCCATACGGTGACGTGGTACAAAAATACACTTTTAAAATTTTATCCAATTTCCAAATCAAACGAACGCAAGCACAAACGTGATACGTTTTGTTGAGCTAATCTAAATGAAAAAGTATCAACATGGCAAAAAGCATGAGACTACTTTTCACCAGCCACAAAAAGCCACCCTGTATACTATGAGAACAAACACAGTAAATTTATTAGTTTCGACGAATCGAACCGATAGTCGATAAGAGCATACCAACATTCCTCTATATTTTATTTGGAGCGGAAGAAGATTGACCGCAACGGCATGGAAGAAAATGGGTTTTTGCGGCCTGAAACGAGATACTCGCAGTGTATTATTGCGAACAAACGTATCGCGGGTTTAAGTGCAATTTTATATTGCAGGCGGTCGTTTGGCGTCAAAAGATATTCGCACGCAATCCAAAAATAAAAACGACCACGCCGCATTGCATGCCTGACCTAGTACGCGGACTGAAAAATGTCGCAGAATGCAACAAATGAGAGAGCGAACAAATACAAATAATAAGTAGCGCTAGTTGCGGTGAATGCCGAAAATACTAGACTTGAAAAGTAAAATGCTCCTATTCAAAAACTGCATTGGAGGTAAATCATGTACTGATTATAATTGCCAAAGCAGTTGGGGCTATCGGTAAGGTCGTTACCCTTAAGTTTTTTGTATATCACTGGCTGGTGCGAAATGGCTCATTCTATTCCATTTTCATGTACATTCTTCTCCCATCAAAAATTTCTTCAACAAATGATCGATATAATCAATTCTTTTGTAGAGAGGTGTCTGCATTTAGGATTACAGATTTTTAATAATAATTATAAGCCTATTGTATTGGGATCAGTCAAATGGGCATACACCATCTGGTGGCAAAATTTATAACTCGAATGAGGGAAAAATTTACAAAGGAACTGAGCACGCAAATTGTAAAATTGTTTATTAAAATAATAAAACACGTTAAAAAAGTAAAAATTTTTTGATAATGGAGTCGACGAAGTTTTCTTCTAAAGTTAAATCAAATAAAAAGTTAATATGTTCAGTGAAAAGCTGCAATAGCACTTCAGATATAGATCTTCACTCTTCACCTACATTAACTACTTTCCAATAAAAACTAACCGTTTTATATATGTAAAAAATATATTCGGAAAATTAGAGAAAAAAGTAAACTAATAGAAGCTTGGATGAAAGCAGTAGGTATCAAAGAAGTGAATTCCGGAATAAAAATTTGTTCACGTCATTTTAATGCACATGATTATATTTCAGCAAGTATTTACCATCAGCCATAACCTTAATATTTAAAACTAGAATCATACTAAAATTATAAAGTGAGAAATTATTTATTCCTGTGTAATTGATTTAACACAATTCTAATGATACGATATAAGTATTTTGAGGTTAAGAACCTACCTGCTGCAATACAACAAAGTTGCAATAATGTGTTTGCAACGTTCTCTTAAATCGGCTTTGCACGTGCAAGTCATTGATATGATATTGCTTAAATCACCCAGAATCACCTCACCAATTATATAACGTGAATCACTTTTTAAATCCGAAGTTTGTAAAAAGTAGGCAGTAAACTTGACGGAATTTGAAGGCTAGCTTCCGGATTTGTTATTTCCGAATTTTATAATGTGATTGGCATTAAAAACACGCTCACCTTCAACGAAATTTCCTTTCCGAGGCTTTGTGTCAGCCCAATCACATATTGTGTCAATACTTATCATTTTATCGTAATTTAAAAACTTGGAAATTGCACGGTACACTATAGGAACTACGATAAGTTTTCCCTATTCGGCGCCACGTTTTTAGGCTCCTCCCATTTGACGGATCCCAATTCCATAGTGAAAATTTTAGACCGAGGTCATCGAGATTGCGAACGAAATTGTAGGATTCAAGAAGCGACCCCATAAGGGATATAAATACAACAACACAATGAGAGCTCATGAAATAGCCAATACTACTACAGGGGATGATTAACAGAATTGTGTAGAGATGGGACAGAAGACCGTGTTTTACTTATGAATTCGATAGTCAGTTTAGGGTTGAAGTAAATTACGAAGTTTGTGTAATGTAAATATCGCACGATGGCTTTAAGGGTGACAAGAAATATACCAAGATGCATTTAAAAAATTATTTGGGCATAAGATAGAACGAGATTGAAGATAAATCAAGGATGTGTTAGACAGAGCTTTAACTATGTGCTTAAAAATGTGCTTCCAGTTCTTTCAAAGCTTGGAAGCACTTTCATTGATGAGCATAATTTGGGTTTGTTAGAGGAACTCATTGGCTTTCAAAAATGTAATTTGGATTTCAAGGGCTAAAGCGCGTTAAATAAGGACATTGGACATATAGACTTGAAGCGGTTTTGATAAGGGATTTGCCAGTTTTGGTGTTAGGTAGAGAATTTTAATGAAAAGTCGTCAAAGTGGGATAGAATGCATATATATAGAGAATCTAACATGAGTTAGAAGCGACGGAAGTTTGTCGAATGAATGAGGAGAAAGGGAGAGGAACAAACTTTTTAACAAAATTAGAGAAAGGTTGAATAGATGATGGCCTAAGGAGTGAGGACGTACATCAGACTATCTGTTTCTTTATCTGCCTACAACATTTCATTTTGTCATAAATCTTTTATCTACTCCATTCTATCCAGTATTTAGTTAATTCTCAGGATTTTTTCCTCGACATTTTTCATCTCAACAACTCGAATTTATCAGTATCACTCCTTATAAAGTTAAAGTCCTAAACATCCGTTATCATCCATTCCACTTGTACCTACCGTTTATCATTTATAGTGGAAATGTGTTATTACTACCATCAGTAAATCACCTCAATATCACATAATACTTCACTTTATTCATCAATAAAAATAAATTACTATCTTACGCTAGTAATGAGAATTTTGTACCCAAATGCTTAAACTGTTACTCTGTAAGCATGTAAATGAAATTTGTATGTACGTATGTAATATTTAAACTGCACGAATCGGTTAAAGTACATTGAATTTTTTCTTAGCGTGTCAATTACACTTCTAGCGTGACCACCATGTAGTCATGACCAACTAAGAGGTAGGTAATACGAAAAAAACTACGTAACGATAATTGGTAATTTGCAACATTGACAATAACAATAATACAAACAACCTAAAGGATCTACAGCATTAATGCAAACATCCGTGTAAACACTACCGTGCTAAATCCCTACATATCATTTACGTATACGAGGACGGTTCAAAAAATAGATAAATTAACTTTTAAAATCGAAACAAGCCAAAAGTTTGAAACTCTACCAATAGTCAGTTGTTTTAAAATTACAATTATTACTTAAACATGACAAGATTTAGAGATATCATAATCCCAAAAATCAACAGATGCATGTTTTGACTTCTTTAAGAGCCTTACCATACGTGAGGTAAAAAGAAACATCAACAACAACATCTCCTGGGGCATAAGGGTCTGACTTCATAATTGCCACAACTCATCAAAATTTGATATACATTTGAACCTCAAAATCCGAATCATGTGAATTTGAGTTGTTTGGATTTAATATTACGATATTACGAAATTTCAATGCACTACAGCAATTCTTGGACCAATTTACAGTTTGTTATCGAAAAATGCATTGAAAATGACAAGTTCCTTACCAACTCGCCATAACAGTGCTTTCTGTTTCGTGAATGAATTGAAAAATAAAACAGAAAAAAGTAATTTTTGATGTTTGTTTCGACTGCAAGCTTGATTTTGGATCCCACATTGCTTCTTCGAAATATCTCAAATTAGTTTCATTCGGATTTTGGGGTTAAGCTATTTCGAAACCTCGTTGCAACAATTTTAACGCCAAATTGGCCTTCCCCAATTCCGTCTTAGTGAATTATTACAAACGACCTGGTGATCGCCATCTGCTGCATTTTGTGAGATTCAAAAATGCTCGACAAGGTCCATAAGGATATCCACTTGTTGATTTCAATTTTTCGGCCATGTACTACCTGATAGGGGTAGCTACACCGTGTATTCTGTTTGACAAGTAAATATCATTATGCATCTTGCCTGTAGCAACATTCTGCAGATGGCGTTCACTAAACTGTTTGCAGTAATTCATCAAACGCTGTCAAAAGACAGCAGGTAGAGCCCTGTCGGAAGTATTTACGGCGTGCTAATGAGATCCAATGAGATCAAAATCCCGAACCATATTTGACTTTTGACAGAATATTCACCACCGTGAACATTTTGTTTTGCTTTAGTAGTTCTGTCAATTTTCTTTATAAAATAAAATAATTCGAAGTGGTCTGAATTCTGTCGAAATTGCCAGACGCGGATCGCGATTTCGATCTTTTTGGATCTCATCAGCGCGTCGCAGAGAGCTCCGACAGAACACAGACCAACTTTTACCTGCTGTCTTAACAGCGCGTTTTGTCTTGATCCAAAAAAGTCGAAATCGCGATCCGCGTCTGGCAGTTTCGGCAGAATTCAGACCACTTCGAATTATTTTATTCGATTATGGTAACGTGCCTATCACGTTGAGGTTAGCTACGCCTTAATTCGTTTCAGCAAGTAGATATCCATATATTTAAATGGACCTTGTTGGAGCATACGTAATTCCAAAATGTAGCATCGTACTACAGATGGCGTTTTCCGCACCATTTGTGGTATTTTCTAATTTTCTTTATGTCCAAAACCTGCAATTATTAGATTTTTAGGTTAGGATATTTGGAAATCCTGACGTACTGACCCAATTCTGAGGTCAGACTGCGTTGCAAATTACGTCACCTATTGCTTTGTTCCATTTTCAATCCCCGATTTTGTTGGTCTATGATATTCAAGCTAACGCGTGTCCAGGAGCGAGCGACTTATTATTTATCGATGTACTCTCGTAATTTCAATTTTGCCCGGAGCATTTTTCGGAAGTTGCTATCGCTACTCAGTCATTAAAGCATTAGCATGTGAAACATTCTGTTAGGCGATCGTAATAACCGCGAATTGGACACGCGGGACAAGTGATTTATTCTTTCCTGAGTCATCGTACGGACGCGCGCTGTAAATAGACATCTTAATGTCAGCTGCGCAAAACAACACTGAAAAAAAAGGACAGCGGCGCATCGCCTATTATAAAAGGGGATTTTTTACCCGTTAGAAAGTTAATGTTTTTCGATCGCTTTTTTACTTGCATCTTCGACAGTCTAGTCCGCGTACGTTTTGTTGTTATCCGTAGGCGTAACCGAATTATTTACTTGCTCTTCATCACAAGAAGCCGCACTAAACGTCTTTGTAATTAGATTAAGTTGTAATTCTTTTTATGGCGATCCGATCATTCCATACGGGCAATTTTAATTTAAAAATTGACTTGCAATATTATCCTCTCATGGTACCAATCACAATAGTAAAAGGTAATGTTAGTCTTGCAGTTACCGTTAATAAAGAAAGAAAAAATAAATTAGATACTGAGCCAATCAATTACGTCAGATGATTATGAATTAACGAAGCGAAGAGTATAGTGGACCACCATGGTCATAATTAAGAATGAAGTACCGGTGAAGCTTGTGAATGCATAAGGAAGGTCTGAAAATGAATAATGTTGGGAAACCTTTGTATCTGAACGATTAAAAGCCAATTCTTCAGAATATAGTGAGGTATGACATTCGAAAACTACTATCATGAACTTCGTTATTTGTACTTCATGTTTCTTTGTCCATTTCTTGAATCTTTACTACTATCCAGAGCTCAGACGTCTACCGTTTAGAAGAAAACGTAATGCATATACCTTATTTTGTTTTTGCCTCATGAAAAAATTCGAAAATTAAGAAGTAGGACTCAGATCCATATAAATCCTTTCTAACGAACCAAGCGACAACAACAACATGGTTTTTAAGCGGATTGGAGAGGAAGATCGGTCGGATTCATCTCCCTGCATCAGAAAAGCATAAGTAGTATCCGTAAACTTTTTGCCAACGTGTATAATAAGTACATCTACAATCGAATGGTTCTTATACACATATGATGGATTTGGAGGAATATTCTATACAGTGGAAAATCACTGGACCTGCGTCTGGACATGAACTATTTAATGACAAGGGTTTCCAAGAATATAGCTAGAAATGAAGAGGTATTACAAAGAATAGGAGAACAGTAAACGCTAACGAAGTCAGCAAGAAACATGAGAGATGGATTGGTGGGGCAATTTCTCAGTCATGAAAGGCTAGTTACAGACATATCAGAAGCAGAAATATGAGTTATGGGCAGAGGTAGACCAACATTAGGTTGCTATCCGCAAACAGTTGGAAATTCAGGTTCCAAGTAAAGCGAAGATTAGCTCAAGACAGGATGAAATAGACTAAATTTATTTTTTGCATGCACTTATACTGACGGTGATCAAAGGATTCTATAGCCATGGCTTACCGCATTTTATAGATTAGCTAATGGAACAATTTAACCCTCCACAACAAACAACGATCATTATCATAATCACTGCATCCCAACGATTCATAAAACAAATAACAACTGCAGGTACAAGTAATTTTCAATCAATAAAACGTACTCTATCTAATGGAAGGACATCATCAGCTTGAAAGCATTCCAACAGCCACTCTGTGCACGTAAGTATCTTCAGTACTAATACCCCCATGACCCATTAATGATACCGTTGGTGACCCATGGCGGATGTTTGCAACGTTTATATACCACGACATTAAGGAATCGCTCGCTAAGGCTCCTAATTATGTTCGTCTTCGTCTGTTTTGCGAGTAATAGACGTTACATGCATAAACACATGTACATAGAGATGAGTGGTGCACATTTTACTTCTTATACGAGCAATCGTTCTCCTCTAGTGCAAGGTAATTTGTCTATATGTACGTATAGCGATCCGAGTGTGCTGAACGTGAAAGAACCGACCAAACGTATCATTAGCCCTCTCGAAACCGCTAAACGGCCGCCTGTGCTGTTATTTACGGAATAAACAGGATTAAAAGCCTCTTTACGTTTATTAGAGACCATTAGGTATTACTAGTAGGTATGGGTACATATGTAGGTACATTGTAACCAAAATGTATCTTATAAACTTACGGAATGTCGAATGCAGAATCCCAGCCATTTACGTTATAATACTTGTAAGCAGTAACAGGCATTCAAATATCTGAAATGATTACAGGAGTAACAGAGCTCATAAAAGATCAAATTACAACAAATTCATACTATGACTTCCACCTAGAATTCTCATGAAGTGAAATGCATTTTGCGCAAGTTCATAATGAAATACATTATCCAAAATCAATAACATTTTCAAATTAATGAAGAATTAAGAATTTGCTGGTTTCCTTTATTCCGAATTATCTAAATTCACTGTGTAAGACGAAAGAGGTGACATCTATCGAAGGAAAGAGTGACATTACTTGATAGTGGTAGAAAATCAAAAGTAGAAAAGGAAGAAGTTATGACGAAAAAGGTACATTTATCTTATTAGGATTGAAATAAACGCTGTACACCAAGAGCTAACCCCCACGCATCATATAAGGGTGGATGGAGCTGCATACAACGTCATTATAGACGAGGGAAGCGCAATGCTCTCCAGATATATTGGCTGGTGCCGATACTAAAACTCTTGGGTACATCATGCCCGGCAGCTCTTAATGCCAATGAGCGGACAGTTCCTCAGGACTACGTCGGAGGCTAGGGCGGAAGGTTTTCTTCGGCCTTCTTTTATAAATCATGAGAAAGGATTGGTGGCGGTTGAGGTGAGAAGAACGAGACGAACGAAATGAATACAGAAGAGAATGAAAGATTATCTGTGGGCTATTACTGCCCCAACATTTACCTAAGTAGTCCAAGGAAACCACAGAAAAACTTTGACCAAGGCCGATGGATCCAGAATTGAACCGGAGTCCTCCCGAATACCAAGTAATGGTTTCAACCTCTAAGTCATGCTACTCAACGTCAGTTGATCGTCAACAAGCTGCAGAGTACTGCTACTGCGCAGTGCAAATAGCCAATATAATCCAGACAGTTGGTACCTTCTCGTTTTACAATTGACCAGCTTCCTTCCCGCTTTTCTATGCCAATGCGATTAAATTAGGCTGGCTTGTAAAGGCTCTAAGTCTGGTACCGGAAGCACCACTTCATTACAGAAATATCGGCATTCTCGGAAAATATAATTGCAAAACCAACTCTAAATGTAAACAAACTCATGAAAAATTATAGTTTCCGTATCTATAAAAGTAATTGCTTGTTTGTTTGCGGTCTCGTAAGTACGTTGGCCTCAAAAATAAATCCGCTTGAAAACGGTCAGTTAAAGTTAAACAACTTGCTCATAACACCTCATAGTAATAGCTAGTTTCTCTTGAGCAACAACTCGATAACTAACTGCAACAACTATTATTATTGGTGCATCACCTGCAGCAGCACATATTCATCCAGACCGCGGCGGCTGTCGTGGTGTGCCACGCCACGCCACAACCGAAAGGCAGTAAATCCATTTCGAAAGAACAATTGTTACTTCGACGCAGTCGGTCACACGAAGGAAATGCGAAATTAAATTACTTTCATGACAGCGCCCGCAGAAAAACACTTATGTAGATTAAGCCGAAGGCGTTAAGGTTCAAGATATCGCCCTGTTGTCAAATTCACTGGAAAGTAAGTGCCTAGAGTTCTAGACCAATGTGTATGTACTATATATGTGTAAAAGTCTGCCAACATCTAATAATAATGAGCATTAAGTTTTGCTTACTAATTCACCCAGAGTACTACCAGACCTGAAATATGATTTCAAACTCACTAATTCCGATCAGCACGCTATAGACAGTCGATTAACAGCTAACTAAGAATTTAATTCGGTTAAATCGTCTATCACGTCTATAAGCTGCGTTTGACAGACAGATACCTTCATAACTATCAGCAGATGACCTTTACCTCGATATGGTCGAAATCCTTACACGTCCTCTCTGGCGAAACAAACGATATGACCGTGAGTAAATAGATAAAAGGGAAATGCCCGTTTGAAAGCACTGTCACGTGAGGAGGCGACTGGAAGGGATGGTTGGTTACTCACAAGAGGGAACTATAGCGTATGTAACATTTTTAACGAGTGCGAAGGGATATAATCCTACGGTTTGTAATGTCACTTGAAGAGAAGGGTAAGTATGCAACTCCGTGGATCACGAAATGCAGACACATATATCGGACATTAACACTCATCGGTCGAACACATGTGCCTCTCTGGACGGACTAAATGTAATCGTGACGTTCCATAGTAGGGGGAGGGGTAAAGAATACGGTGGAAAATGTAACATTTGATTTATGTCTAACCCCATCATGCAAACAAGACAGTAATATATCCTCTATCACGGAGTTGGCAATTTTCTTCAGTTTTAGTGGGGTTATAAGGTCCTGCGGATTCCCTTAGATCAGAGTCGGCCAAACTCCGCTCCTAGATGCTCCTACAAGAGCAAGTAAGAGAGGTATACAACAAATCTACTGTCGTCGTTTTTCTCGTGAGTCAAAAGAGACAGATACAGTCTCTCTTTCTCTATAACCACAACCAGAACGCTTGGTTATGGAGAGAGCGGGCTTAGTTACGAAGGAAGACAGGCAGATATCGCTTGTTTCTATATCTGTCTCTGTTGCATATACAATTGAATATTCGGAAAAAGGGTCTTCTCAGGTAGTCACACCCAAGAAGTCAAAGTTTGGACGGCTCTGCTCTATCAGTCGACAATTTTAACACGTTGATTTTTAAAGCAACTTCATTGACCTACCTCAGTGAGTCTAGCTTAACCAAACCAAATGCAACTTTAACTTGTCAATGTCAATTTGATTGTTTTCATATACCTACAAAACAGGTAATTGATCGACAGATTGAATTAAGAAAAGTTCATAAAGATTTTTATTTTATGTACCTAATTACTTTCCTTAATAAACATTTAAGCAACTTGCTCCCATTCATTTAAATGTATTTCATGCTAATTTAAACTTTTCGCATCAATGTCCATCTATTACGTATATTATCGGCTACTTGTTTTTTAAAGATTCGACATAAACTAGTCGGCAACGTTGAAATAGTCGATAATCTAAACGTGTATCCGGCGAGTCGGTAAGTAAGTAAAGTAGGTAATATCGTAGTAGGCAATGAACTTGTCCACCTACAGAACAGCTGGCTCTAAATCACGGTGGCTGCGACGGCCGACGCGGCTACGCACGGTCACGATAATGCAAACGCAACGTGTACATGCACGTATTTTATACGTGTATTACCGATGTTACGCCTAAAACGTTTCCTGAATAACTGATGGAAGATTGGAATTAAGTGCACTCGGAACGAGAATTATCGAAACAGTTTAAACAACCAACATGTACGACACTACTTAACAATATCACTGATTAGCTTTATATCCACATCCCTTGAATAGAACAAGGTTAATAAGCAAAAAATCACAGGGTAGTTTGTCAGTGAGAGCTAGCTGGAACACTGGCAGAGTTTATATGCTCTGTCGATCTCCTGTTAGCTTATTTTATGACGGTGATCGTGTCAGGAACTGGAACATTGGTGTAGAAGGATTCGACATCAAAGCTTACGAGGAGGTCATCGAGGTCAACCTGTAGGTGCCTACGATGTGGGTGGAATCCTGTTTCCTACAAAAGGTTCCAGTTGATTGCATGAGAATTTGACCAACTTATACGCTGGTAACCCAATGATACTGAATATTGGCCGAAATGGTCTTCCTGGCTTACGGATTTTGGGAAATCACGATGTGCGTGAGCTCGATTGGAGATGGCATTTGAGGTCCTCCGGTAGCGATTCCTCGATTTCTATCGTGTTTGTGCGTGGGATGTCAGCTGAGCAATTTATACGTTGGGGGGTCGAGCACTGGAACATTGGTATACAAGGATTCGACACCAAGCTTACGAGCAGGTCATCGAGGTCAACCTGAAGGTGTCTACGATGTGGGTGGAATCCTGTTTCCTACAAAAGGTGCCAGTTGATTGCATAAGAATTTGACCAACTTATACGCTGTGACCCAATGATACTGAATATTGGCCGAAATGGTCTTCCTGGCTTACGGATTTTGGGAAATCACGATGTGCGTGAGCTCGATTGGAGATGGCATTTGAGGTCCTCCGGTAGCGATTCCTCGATTTCTATCGTGTTTGTGCGTGGGATCACAGCTGAGCAATTTGTACGTTAGAGTGTCGAGCAGCTCTGGTATTTTTTTCACGTATTCGCTCTGAGTCAGGACTACTCTGACGTTACCTTTATCTGCCGATAGGATGACGACTTCTTTGTTCTTTTGGTCACGATCTTCTTGAGCAGGTTGTCTGTGTCTGCCGATAATTTGCAGACCGCTGATTCCACGCACTAATTACGGATTCCTTGGGTGGGGTTCCAGGTATTAGAGCGAGTTGATAGAAGAGTATCCGTGATGTTGATGACCATCATGGTCTTGTTTTTAGGTTTGTGACTTGGTTTTTTTGTTGGTCAAATTTTCAAACTTCCTGGTTTGACTTTAGGTTGCTAGATAGTAGGCAGTCCGCATCCAACTTGACAAGCAAAGCAATTTAAGAAAATTTAACGAGTGAAGTCAGTAACACTTATTGGAGGTACGTTACTTGTGTCACTTGGGTCACAAATTCTGATTCCATCCATTTCCTCGATTCTTAAATAAAAGGCTAACGGAGGCGTATCACTCTTCCCTTTAATTTTCAACCACAGTGCAAGTCGCAGGGACTGTCCATTCGCCAGCTAGTGGGAATGAATAAAGTTTCTATGGGTACGTTACCTTAACACCTTAAACTTTATGAGTTTAAAATGGATAATCAAAACCAAATCTAAAAGGGGATGCTGAGTCTGACTTTTGTTTTGAGCATAGACATCTCTATAAATTTTAACATAGGATTCATACAGGCAGTAAGATTGAATTTCTCGTAGATATTGATCAGTTCGCCATGCAAGTAAGCTAGCTTAGTGTAAATATTATTTAAAAGCGGTGTCATCCCATAGCGTTACTATTTTTAATACGGTAATACCAATGAGGAGACAGTGACCTTTTCTAGAATACAGTTAACTTCTGTAAGAATGAAATGAAAACTGTTGTGTGGGTGTATACATCGATATGACTTGCAAAAAAAACGCCATTAAGAAGGACAACGGTTCAACAATGAAATTCATCCACACTATATGTATGTATGCAGTTCAATCAATTATGGGATGATAAAACTAAGAAGCTTTTTTTTAGGAATGCGTTAATGTAACTCGATCTATTGAAAACAGGTATAAAGTATAAACATCATTAGAAGAGAGTGCATCAACCATAAACTATAGTGGATTTCGTTGATAACGTCGACGTAATGATTGATAACTTGCCCACCATTATTGCAGATGTTGACTCAAGAAGCAGCTACTACAAATTAGAACGGTGATTTCTGCACTCCTCTGAATGTTACATTTAACTAAATTAAATTAATGTTTCATTACTTCTTTTAAATTGGATTATTGTTCACAAATGGTTAGGGATATGGGATATTCTAGTTTTAAGGAAATGCGAAGATTATCCCAAGATAGGAAAGGATAGAGGTGCGTGTTCAACCCTATGATTATGATGATGATGTAAAAAGAGGTTGATTGCTAAAAGTTTGGAAAATACGGTATGATGAGAAATATGGAGAACAAGTAAAATCCAATTTTTAGGATATTGCAGATAACTTTCTTTGCGAGTCCTTGCACATTTGCTATTAATATTAATCATCATCATAAGTTCGTCAGTCCTAAGACTGTTTGGACACACACCTCCATTTTTTTGTATCCTGAACTAATCTTAAATCCTTAAAACTGGAACAGCTCACATCCTTAACTATTTGCAAACAGTAATCTAATCTAGGTCTACCTCTACCCCTCCTAATTCCCGTTTCTGTCTCAATTAATTATTTCGCCGCAGCAAGATTCTTTTAAACTGAAGCATAACGGCTTTTGCCATGACTTTTACTATTCATCCTGTAGCTCCGGGTTAGTCGACATTGTTTCCATCGCCGCAACCCAAAAACACTACTACATCAACGATTTCATCGTGCGTTCTAAGGGAAATGCAGAAAAACATAGAAAACTATGCTCATCATAATAATAACACCATAAACAACAGACACGGGTTGTTTACCGATTTAGTTTGTTAAGGACAACAATCACAGATACAGTACTAATGCAACAATAATAACATCAATGTTGATGCACATGGTAACAAGGACTAACGGTCTCTTTTCTATCCAAATAAACGCAATAACAGTACACTACTAGGTAAGAGAGCGGCGTGAAGAGGGAACATTCGGACGTGAGAATTCTAAAATAACGTAAAACTAAAGTTGTTGCATGCAATCACGTGTGATTTTTTAACGCCTTGTTTTTATTCCATGATAATAATATCAACTGGATTCTTTACTTATACAGCACACATGGAAACATGACAATAGGTTCCGGGATTGCTTTGTCTTTAGCTTTCTTCAGCACTTCAAAGTGAACTACTGTTCAAAAAATGAATTTGTGGAGTATCTGATGCTTGCCCGTCCGTCTGTCACAGCATTGTTTCTCAGATAGTTTGACATGCAGAAGTGTTACATTTAGCATTGTTGCGAATATAATGCGAAATTGAATTTCATAATTCAAGGATAGCAGCAGAGGAAGAAGCCAGTTAATAAGTATTTCTATTACTCCTACTTTGTCGTTCAGATACTTCCGGATGAATGATGCAAGGAAACAAAAATTAGAGTAGATCACCTCGTACTACTGTTCTTTGAGACTATTTGGTAAAATATATTGAAAGTACCTATCCAAATTTGAACAAATGGATACCGTTGTCGATTGTGAAATTTTGATCAAACCAAAGTATATGCCATAAGAGATACAATATGTGTAAATTAATGTAATCCATCATGGAAGTACAATAATTTAACTTCCTTCTCTCAGAACACATTGCATACGTACAAACAGCATAATCATAATCAAAAACGATTGGAAATTTAATAGCAAATATAAAGAAACGATGAATGGCTGTACGATAATAATTGCTGGCGTTTTAAATGAAGGCTGGCGCCTAAAATACACGAGGAGAATGAGCAAAAGAAAGGTCGTCCGTCTCGTGACTGTCATATGCCGCTTTTGGTTCTCCACTTACAACACAAGAATGAAAAAACACTGCCACCCGATTAACTCGTACATCGCATTCCAGGAGATGAAGAATCCCACTTTCTCAACTTTTCACAGTCCAGACTCGAGGAAGATTGATTACATTTAACTTAGAAATCTTAAAGATAACTAGACCGTACAAATTTATTAATAAACGCATTCAATAGTATCCTATTTAATAATGATCTGCCGTAGGTGGGTTCATTTATGTGTTTATCAATCTCTTAGTCAGCCAAGGACGAAATGGTTGAAAATTCAGCTAATGTTGGGAGAATATTGTCAAAAAATACGTGAATGCCTTAGAGGCGATCAATGTAAAATTAAAAAAACTAGGGTTTTGAGTAGCTGGTTGCATATATTCTAGTGGCATGTTATAACCATTGAATTTTTAATATTTTGCGTGTAGAGAAGTAAAGGCGCAGGTTAGGTTATGGTTTAGTCTAAATTTGAACGAGTTGCAGTTGGCTGGTAGATACAGTAAATGAATGAAAACGTTTAAACACCCAATTAAATTTTATTAACATAAATTGGTGTAGCTAAGTAATTTTCCGATATGTTTGTTAATTACTGGCATACCTAAATACAATATCTGTTGAATATTTGTTGATAAAGATCCATTACCGGATCGATTCATTCGCGTCTGCTGTGAAAATTAAAATGCTTTTCCACCTACGATGAAAAACAGGTTTAGGTTCTAACAGATTTAATGGTAAAATAAAGTCTTTTCCGAAGAGTACCAGTGAATAATAGTACACCCGGCGGTGACGTTTATAGACACTAAATAACCACAAAAACCTCAAATTACCGCAATAAAATTTTAATAGATTTCAATTATAATAGTTAAACTTAAAACGTTTCCGTCAAAGCAAACTACAGACTAACAAACAAATTAAAATTCAAATAAACTACAAAACTCAATTTAAATTATATTGGATTGATGCCGAGAAATTCATAAAATAATTATCTAGTGCAAAGGTGTGGTTATGAATTTATAAGATAAGCGTCATGTCTACCTCCATTCAGCATTTTGTAAAAAAAACATCTTGTCACAAAACGACCATACTAAGTTCAATTTAAGAAAGTGAAAACATAATTGACAGATTTACATGGAGTCGATTAATAATGCAAGATGCGCGATATACAAATAGCATTATACAGTAAAAATTCCTTATTCACGGTTTCCTTATTCGCGTTTTCATTATTCGCTGGTGAAAAAATTGCAACCCAGTTTCTGTATTCGCTGTTAAAAATTTCATTATTCGCGGTAAACAGAAAAGGATTCGGTGTCATTTATTAAGGGGATTGACCGCAATAGACCGCTCGTGCCTAGTGTGAATTTTTCCGAAATCATGGGTTTCTATTCTAAACATTGAGATTTAACGCTGCGAGATAAATATCTAATTTTTTGTATGGTAACAGACAAAGGTTTACACTAACTCGGTACGTTTTTGGTTTTCAATAATATGGTCATTAAAAGCTTTTACAAGTGCTTAAAGTTGATGCTTCTTGTGGGGCACGTATTTTCAAAAGAAATTAAAAAATTAAAAACTGACCTTCGACAAGCTTCAGAACAAAGCCTTATCTATCTTACTACAAATTTTCAAACTTCTATTCCAAATATTAAACTCATGATATCTAGAACCGATAAGCATGTTTTTACTCTACGGCGCGTGTACTACTGAATCCCCTTAATGTAGCGGCTTTTAGAAAAAATATAACTGAGCAGAATAGGATTCGGTGTTATTTTTCAACGTATCAGCATCTTTTGAGTACTATTGGCTCGTGCCGTGGTGATGTAACCGAGTAGATTAATTTCAAAATTCAAAACAAGAAAAAATCACTAAATTTTTTAAACTTGCCTAAAGGTGATTATAACGATTAATTTTAATTGGGAATTTTCAATACATTGACTTTATTTTGATACATATTGACTTTATTTTGGAACCTTAGAACGTATCCCCTATGATTCCATACTAATTACCATTTCATACCCACGGTTGCTGTATTCGCGACATGTTTATGGAACGTATACCCCGCGAATAAAGAGCTTTTACTGTAGTCCTTTTTGAAACAAACTTCGCCTTCCTAAATTGACCCAACCATTATTCAAAGCCTATTTGTTATTGAAGATATGCACTCCGATTGTAGTTAATTTTGCAACATAAGCATTCAATTATTTTCGCAAAAAAATAACCCTTAATGGTGTTCACACCCTAATAATAATAGTCGTCACATAAAGGATAAACATAACAATGGAACTTTCAAAATGACAGAAGAATAACAATACTTTAAAAAGTAGATCAAGGTGGAGAAACAGGCCTTAAAATGAGTTAAATACAAATTTGGATAATCCCTTTATTATAAACGATAAATAATAATAATAATAATTGACCTTCATCAGTGTAATACCTTTTAGATCGTTTATGATTCACATGTTCGTGCATCACTACAATAGGTAATAAGTAATAACGAACTGTAAACTGCGTACATCACCACATCGTCTATGAAGTCAATTTGCCTTTTTTATGAAACAAAAAAATTGCACAAGCAATAAATATCACGTACAGCAATTGATTGAAATCAATAACTACTTACTTAGTAGATGATTTGGTAAATAGTTAAACTAAATAGAAACACACTGACTGAGTAGGCATTTGCACAAATTTCGAAACAAAATTATAATTCCTACAGCCTTCTCATTAAAATTAAAACAGTGAAACATTTTGTCTAAATTTATAATTTATTAAATTTAAGGAGAAACTTTTATGAGCAGATTGTTCTTCTTTCTACTGAAATCATAAATTTGGAATTGCTTAAAATGTCAAATTAACGAAGTAATAAATTGTATCTATGTAAAGAAAAGAAATAATTTAGTAATAAAAGGTTTTAGTTAAGCCTTTCAAACATTATGTCACATCATAGTAAACAACTGTTGTGCGTCCACAATCTTCAAACTCTATTATTATTCCTTCAGGTATGGATATGTTTCAACAGTTCCAACCATCAAAAGAATTTTATGTATAACTTGGGAATTGTTACGGTTTTTATGATTGATTTATCTAATTTAGAGTGCTGTCATCCGTCTGCATTTCCCCGGCTTTGTTTTAGTTCTTAGGGAGTATGAGGAGCGCCCCGAAAGGGTTTTGTATACCATCCAACTCCAAGGATTTGTTATTGTTTAAAAAAACTAAAATTTGTTACGACAAGAATCAAATAATCTTAAATAATCGTGAAGAACTAGTTCTTTGATTTTACAGGTAGCAACCCTAGCCAATTTCGAGCATCTTCCAAAAATATCGATAGACTATAGTTTATATGGTCACGGTCACGCTCTTGAAGTTACTATTACAACCACGACATTAGGTATTTCCAAAATTCAATAACGGTCTAAACTACAAAATAACTGACCTATAGAACTGCCCATCCCAAACCAAACATCAGATAACTACTCACCCGATTTTCCAACCCTTGAACTGCCCAGTACCACCACACGTATCCTGTTCACATTGGTCATTTTGCATGAATGAAAAGAGTTCTCCGATTCTGATGATATCTTCACCAACGTTCGTCAAAAATTAAAAATCAAAACTACCCTGAGCCAAAGCACCGAATATTAATTCATCCACGTGAAGAAAAAACACCCTTGGCTTTCGGTATCGATCCGGTTTCGATTTTTAATAAGTATTTAAGTGTCAATATAGCACGCTGCAGCGCGCGTCACTATTACTTACTGTTAGCTGGTCGCGATCAGTGTCAAGGGCACCGTAACAATTAAGCGAGTTTTATTAAGACACACTCACACAAACGCCGCTTTAAAAGGCTCAATGTCAACAAGACTGTGAGAGAAGAAACCGTCAGCTGGCCACGTGTTAACAGAAGCGCGCCGTTCAGAATGAGATGCACTCGCAAAATATTTTTAAAAAAGGTGCAGTTCTATTTAATGGATTGGGATGACTTCAAGGCACACCAAAGTGCACATTTATGACATTGTTTTTCAAGCATTTGCAGCTGAATTCTATTTCAAGTGGTTATTGATGACAGATCATCTCATGCATCTAACGCCTTCCCTTTCGATATCTTCAACTGACAATTACAAAAGGAGTATTCAATCGTTATCCACTCAAGTGTTCCGAGTTTAACGTTGAAATTTTTTGTTTTCGTTAAATCAGAATTTTCAAAACGTCTTAATTATGTCTTCACCTTTTAAATACAGGGTTAGAAATTATGGCAATTCAGCTATGACTATGGTTGTTTCATAGCATCTTCATGAGAAGACACTGAATAGTTTTGGGTCTAGGTACTGATTCTAAACTTTGATAATCGTTTATCTCATACAAAGATCTAATATTCACGTTCACAAGTCCACTAAACTATTTATAATTTCGTTCAATAAATTAACTTCAGAAGGTACACTGCACACTGTCCAAAAGAGATTTCAAAAGGTATCAAACATTTCATCTACCACCAGAACGGGGCAAGTTTTTGGCTTCATAAAAAATAAGCGCCAAATCTACCACTGAATCTCCATTCTTCTTCCCAAATCCAATTTCCTTAAAGACTCCAAATCTATTCAGTGCCTTTCTTTTGTCGTCAGATAATTGTCAGCTTTTTGTGACTTTAACCACGTCGCGAACCGGCAAAACAACGACTCGGATCCTTCCAAAGAAAACTCCGAGATAAACCGTATGCTCGAGATACGTAAACCATTTACTCAGGAATGCTGCACGAACAGTCGATCGACGACTGACACGGTTCTGTAACGCTGTTCGTATTCATACTCTCTATCTATACCTTCCTCTCTTTGAGAGTCCCCCACCTGTTGAATAGACGCCGTCCAATGTATGTATGTGGTTGCCGTTGCAGGAAATTTTCATAAGAAACTGCACTCGCACGCAACATCAACAGTTCGGAATTATTATCCTCACGCATCGGTCAGTCATGTGGATCTCCTGAATTTATCAAGCGGACACGAAACTGGATATAATTTCGGCGGATTTCAAGAAGAACCCTACTAACTTTGAGTAAAAAGGATTCAATATAATCAAGGATATTGTTGGCATTGTCAGACATGTGTGTAGTCCCATCTTCCCAAGTTAATTTTTTATGGGGCTGCTCTTTCATTCATNCACCACATTTCGAACGCTTCTAACCTTTTCTTTTCCGCCGCGCCCACTGTCCATATTTCGCACCCGTACAATGCCGTTCTCCAAACATAAATGATTACCTACAATAAAATATAAAATCTGCTGTAAAAATATTTTAATTGTCATGTTCTTGTAAAAACAGCTTGGTGTGTGTCTAGGATCGGACATTTATTATTACATGTACATAGACAACGGGTCTTGTGCTGTTATTAGACAAGGAGACGAATATCATTTACCTTGTCCCATAGTCTAACGTTACAAGTTTCAATTACCACTAACAACTCATGCAAATAACAATCCTATTTTAATCATAATAAAAAAAGGAGTCATGTAAGACACCACGGGAGATCGGTACACATTTTGCACTTACACAAACCAATAATAATTAAAACGTGCAATCCGAACGGTACAACAAATAGGCCGAAACTGAAGTTATTAGTGACCTTAGAATATTTGCATGTTGATCCTAAAATTGCCCAATAATTCAACTGATTTACCTATATTTACCATTACAGTAGGTAGATACCTAGTTTTTTTTGTCATGTAGATATTTTGGGTGCAGCAGTATATCATCAAGCTGGCCTTGCGTTAAATGCACGAAAAACTTGTACGTCGGTAATTATCTTCTTATAAACACTAATTTTAAGGAGAGAGAGACACCTCGGGTACTTCCCTAAACAACGAAATGATACCTGGTACTTATTCCGACATTTTTAAATTGATTTTTTAATAACCGTGCGCTCCCATAACAACAAGGACGCTATCGCTATTTCTTCTGCTAAAAAATTCAAGAACAAAAAGTTTTAATAGCCACGTATCACTCACTACTAATGAAGTATTTTTTTTTCGGACAAGAACGTCTAAGAAGAGAATTAGGTGCACACTTCAAGTATGGCAGTCAAGAGGTAGGTAATTATCAGGAAATTTGTAGTTTCATTTAAATTATATTTATTCATCTGATAAACTGCTAATGCATTTTTNTTTGGGTCTAGGTACTGATTCTAAACTTTGATAATCGTTTATCTCATACAAAGATCTAATATTCACGTTCACAAGTCCACTAAACTATTTATAATTTCGTTCAATAAATTAACTTCAGAAGGTACACTGCACACTGTCCAAAAGAGATTTCAAAAGGTATCAAACATTTCATCTACCACCAGAACGGGGCAAGTTTTTGGCTTCATAAAAAATAAGCGCCAAATCTACCACTGAATCTCCATTCTTCTTCCCAAATCCAATTTCCTTAAAGACTCCAAATCTATTCAGTGCCTTTCTTTTGTCGTCAGATAATTGTCAGCTTTTTGTGACTTTAACCACGTCGCGAACCGGCAAAACAACGACTCGGATCCTTCCAAAGAAAACTCCGAGATAAACCGTATGCTCGAGATACGTAAACCATTTACTCAGGAATGCTGCACGAACAGTCGATCGACGACTGACACGGTTCTGTAACGCTGTTCGTATTCATACTCTCTATCTATACCTTCCTCTCTTTGAGAGTCCCCCACCTGTTGAATAGACGCCGTCCAATGTATGTATGTGGTTGCCGTTGCAGGAAATTTTCATAAGAAACTGCACTCGCACGCAACATCAACAGTTCGGAATTATTATCCTCACGCAGCGGTCAGTCATGTGGATCTCCTGAATTTATCAAGCGGACACGAAACTGGATATAATTTCGGCGGATTTCAAGAAGAACCCTACTAACTTTGCAGTAAAAAGGATTCAATATAATCAAGGATATTGTTGGCATTGTCAGACATGTGTGTAGTCCCATCTTCCCAAGTTAATTTTTTATGGGGCTGCTCTTTCATTCATGCCTGGTGATCACTATCTTCATGCTGTGCCTGATCCGGGTTGAGAACAGCTTTGGGGTGTTATTCAATAGTAATGAAGATCAAAACTAATTATAAAATGGAGCTTAAACTATAATTCGAGGAGAACTTTGTGCGTGTTGGCGACCCATGTTTGCCGTGTGGTTCAAGAGTAATGTACGTCAAACTAATGTATTAGGGATTGTAGATTCATCATTGTGCCAATGACACTATTCACTTTATCTGCTTATGAAATGCTCCTTTTGGCACAATGATCCAGTCCAAGATAACCCATCACTACTATTATTTAGTTAGTAGGAATAACAGAAGGTAGATTTTGTATTTAGAATAGTTTAAGAATATCAATGTAATAGTCTTGCTAAAAGCGACAGGTTTGAATTGCATATTCACTTGTTCCTTCTTGTTCAATATAAATTCATTCATTTGGCATTTGACAGATAATATTTCCTTATCTCCTGTCTCCCCATCCACCATCCATCCATTCCCGCAATTTCTAAAATCTTTCCAACTGACAAGAAACTTTTGGGTGTTTAATTCCCACCAGCCACTAATGCTGGTGGGCGGGTAGTCCCTCCGGACAACGCCAGAAGGAAGGGCAGAATGCCCTCGTCAGCCTCCTTTCAGGAATCGTGGGAATGGTTGAGTGGTGGTTCGGAAGAGAAAGATGAGACGTGCAAAATCAAACGGAAGAAAATCAACGATTATCTGTGGAATATTATTGCCCCAGAATTTGTCTGAGTGATCCAAGAAAACCACAGAAAAGCTTTGACTAAGGTAGACGGACCCGGAATCGAACTGGCGTCCTCCCGAATGCTAAGCAATGGTCTAAACCTGTAGGCCATGGCGCTCGGTCCGCCTGAATCAAACGTGATATTCGGGAGGACTAGTACAATTCCGGGTGCGTCTGCTCTGTACCAATATTTTCTGTGGTTTAACTGAATCATTTGTCATTCAGTTTCCATCACGTTTTAATTACACAAAGGGAAAAAGTAGTGATTACTCAATAGAAATTCACCTCACCTAACATTATTGGTGGTATACATAAAGTTGTCAGTGGAGTAGTAGAAACTCCATTTGAAAATAAATAGAATTTGGAACGTGAGAATCCTTAATTACTTTTCCTTGAGGATCTATTCGTTCCTGCACAAATGAGACTGCCGTCACTACTGATTACGTATTTTCAAAAATTGGAGACTCCTTAGTAAGTATTAGTAGACTTAATTTCGCAAAAGGTGTACGGTCAGCCATCCATCTGTACCTTTTATGAGGTTACGTCTGCTATTAATTGTAAGGAGAATACTATTTTTGAAGTAAACACTCAGCAAATACACTCATTTGAGCTGAGTCATTGATGCTTAAGGAACGAGTGGATCTTCAAGGAAATAGAGTAGACACACATGCTTGAAGGTCTATTCACACTTCTATGTGCGTTTCAAATGGAATTGCTCCCATTTGTTTTGTATATACAATATGGTTTAAGTCTTTTCGAATTCCTCTGGGAAAATGTCATTCAATGATGCTCTCACTGATCTCACAATGTCTAAATATCAATACAAACCGCTTAGGTAGTGTTTTTTCGATACAATAATGGAAGCTGTTTGGATAATAACACCGTGGTATATTATTGAGCGGCATTATTAATTTATCCAATTGATGCCAAAACTGCATTCTCATTATCGTAAACACAGCGTTGTTAATAAATCTACCAAATTACTACTCGTTTCCGAATCTGATATCAGAAGTGAGTAAAATCACTTCAATTTTTTATTGTCAGTAAAGACCATTCACCCTGGCACCTACCCCAACTATATAGCTTCATTAACTTGCGCTTACCACCTGAGACACGTTTTCACTTTTTACCGATAGTAAATAATGTCGGTGACAAAACAGGTACCCACCTGACCTATGTATGTAGGCATGTATATGTATGTATGTATATTCCGTTGTTGATGCTGTAATAGAGGTCGATCACATTTATTCAATCCTTTTAAACCTGTAGTCGATCGACCGGCGAAGAAACGAGTACACGCAAAAAAATCGATAAAATTATACAATTTTACACTAAAATTCCTTCTGAAGCAAAAGTACGACAGGTTTTGTAAATTAAGCTCGATAGGATGTAATACTTAATTATAATTTTCCATATTACAAGTAAATCTGTTCGAATCTTCTAAGGCGACATATACACATAGACCAGACAGGACGAAACATGGAAGTAAGGACTAATGAAAATAAATGAGATGGATGTTTTACTTAAAAAATTAGTAGTGGTTAAGTAAACAGTTCCCAGGATCATATAAAATTAAAAGATAAAACGTATATAGGGATTTTATTATTTTTGTAGCTATTATTGTAGTATTTCAAAATATTCCACCAATATGAAACTCAAATCAGAACGAAAAAGTGAAAGTATTTTTGAAAGGATTTTTAAAAATGAAATGAAGATTTATTTTCGCATTCAGAAAAAGACTACAATATCTCATAACGCTATAATTAAACACAAGTAGGTATCTCTTCCGCAATGAACTTTTGGATTGTGGATACATTAATAGAAATTGTCTAAACCATATCCACGTCTATATTATAATTGTAGGTAATAGCAGTAAAGAGATGCCAAGTCTGACGTCTGACTAACTCTTTTTTCAATGAAAGGCATTTGATTATAATAATTACATTAATAAATAACCAAGTATCATTCGTACTGCAAATTAAATAGCGTGCTGATTAGGAATAACACTTACAGAAAAGATACAAGTTCCGATAAATAAATGGATGACAAGTTGGGTATGAATGTTTGTTTAATGTAACGTAAAATACGGCGAACCGATCAACACGATGCCAGCATTGGAATGTCTTCAACAAGCTGACGTTATACAAAAGAAAAGAAAATCGTATTTGTTAATATACCTAATAGGCACCACAGGCTTTAAATTTGCAAACAGATTTTATGGATCGAGCAGACTAGATCACAGCTAGCATTCGGGAAGATTGGTTCATTTCCGGGCCCGTCAGTCCTGGTCCAAGGTTTTCTACGGTTTGATTGAATCAATTGGGCAAATGCTGGAGCACTTAATATGAACTTCTCTTCTGTTTCCCAATCCACCACCCATCCATTGCTGCGATTCCTAAAAGCTTTTCCGTTTGAGTCATAGCTAGCATTCGGAAGGACTGTTTGATTCCGCGTCGGTTTGCTTTGGTTATTCACATCTTTCTGTGGTTTAATTGAATCGTTTGGCATTTGACAGATACTATTCCCTTATCTCCTGTCTCCCCATTAACCATACATCCATGCATCTCCACGATTCCTAAAATCTTCTCCGCCTGGATCAGAGCTAGCATTCAGGAGGACTATTTGATTTCGCGTCGGTCTGTTTTGGTTCAGATCTTTCTGTCGTTTTATTGAATCGTTTCACATTTGACAGATAATATTACCTTATCTCCTGTCTCTCCATCCACCATCCATCCATCCATCCATCCATCATTTCCCGCGATTCCTAAAATCTGTTCCGCCTGAATCACAGCTAGCATTTGGGAGGACTAGTACGATTCCGGGTCAGCCTACTCTGATCCAAATCTTCCTGTGGTTTTATCGAATCATTTCATTTCATCACTCCTCTTCTGTCTCTGCATCTACTACCCATCCACTCCCGCAAGTCCTAAAATCCCGTCTACTTGCATCACAGCTACCATTCGTGAGGGCTGGTTCAATTCCGAATACGTCTGCCCTGGTCCCTGCAGTGGTTTCATTGAATCATATGGACAAATGATTGGGACAGTTATGTTCCACAAATAATATACACTTCTTTTCTGCCTCTCCATCTGCCACCCATCTCAGTCATCCATTTCCGCGATTCCCAGAATCCTTTCCGCCTGGAACACAGCTAGCATTTGGGTGGACCGGTTCGATTCCGGATGCGTCTACACTGATCTAAGACTTTCTGAGATTTCAGTAAATAATTTGGGAAAATGCTGAGGCAGTTATATTCCATAGATAATATACACTTCTCTTCTGTCTCTCCATCCACTCTCTGGAATGTTAAAATCCTTTTTGCCCTACCTTCCGATTTTGCAGTAGTGTATGTCATTGCATGATGGAAAAACAATTTGTGATGGACATTGTGGGTTCATTCTTGCTGTATGCTTTACTCTGGAAAAGTGGCCATGTACGATTCAAAGCAGCTTCTTTCTAATCATTTGCCTTTTTTTAGTAAATTAATGCAGTAACTTAAGGATCAGAAAAAGTGAAACGCTATGTAGGTCTTTTGTTGAACGTTGTAGAAATGTATTTATATCACGTAATGCTCCCGTTGGTTGAACTAAAAGTCACGCCCTAGAATAACCATGTGTGCATGTAGTGAGATAGGCTCATACTCTACATTGTAGAGTATAAAGAGCGCATAGTTTTAGTCTAAGGCGACATGTTCGAACAGAATTGGTAACCGATAGCTCCAGTCACGATTATGCAACTTGGTGGTGTCGACTGTCGTAATTAGATCTAGTCGCCTGGCGCACATATAGGGTGGTCGAGCACGTCACATGTGCTATCCGCGAATACACACATGAGTACATACCTGCACTGTTAGGCTTCCTTTTGCTTTCTTCTTTTTCTTTGGTCACATTCCAGATTCATTCCGATTACGAAATAATTGAATTTTATTTAGTACGAAGAGATTCATGAAGTCATTTTATGAATTAAGTAAACAAACGAAGCAGATGCAACAGATTTGACTGTTGGGTGATGAGAATTAAGTAGAATCCAGAGAAAGTCAGAACGACGATACAGTAGAAAAATAACGGATCGCCTTCCCGTCCATCAATTCTTTAAACTAACTAAAACTCAAAAAAATGAACTGCCTATTACAATACATCTCCACCTACAATCTATATCACTTAGTTTCTTAAAACAATGTTATAATCCATTACACATGCATGAATTGTTCAATATACAATTGTTATAGAATCCGTTTGGATTTAAAAAGTAATGTTTACTACCACCAAAAAGCTTGAAACCCGGAAACATATTTCGATTGAACCTTATTTGAACGACACTTTACAATCATAAATAGAATAAAGGCGTGTGAATCGACATATTAGGAGAAAGGAACTAAAAGTAAGTTCAAATAAAAAAGTACAAGGCTTTGACCAACCTACAGTCATATGACTTTTCGTTTTATTCCCAGTGGAATATGCCCAGTGTGGCAAAATACAAAATGAGACTGTGATTTAAATTCCAAGAATATTGCGTTTTATTCCCGCCAGCACGGGTGCAATGTGGTAGGTAGATCGGAAGGACTTTTTCATCCTCCTTTGGGAGTTCCCCCAAATGCTAAGCTGTAATCTAACCACTGACACTGGACCGCTCTGTTGGGTTTTGTGTAGGGTGAGGGAGAAGAAATGAATGAGAGGGTGGTTTAATTTTACATGGCCATAACAACTAAACTAAGTAGTTACTGACGTCACTTAAAAGGTCACTCAAAGCCAATAGATTGTATATACGTATTGCAGGCCCCTTTTTTCCATTGGGCTCTTTGGGCAAATGCACAAGACCCCGAAATTGAGCTCCCCTCTAGTTTCTGCGAGATCTACCCGCCAATCGATTATCGAAATTCACTACCGATAAATATATTTATTAATCCCAAAACCAAAAGAGTACCTCGTAAATAAACATAGAATTTCAAACA
The DNA here is from genome assembly GCF_000699045.2 of Agrilus planipennis. NCBI lineage: Eukaryota > Metazoa > Arthropoda > Insecta > Coleoptera > Buprestidae > Agrilus > Agrilus planipennis. Next base: position 1,376,582 of record NW_020438942.1, read on the forward strand.
CTCACCCGTGAATACTAAATGGGTACTTTTCCGAATTATATTACAATAAATATCTATTCATTTATTGTGATTATAAAGAAATAAAAACAATTGTTGGATAAATTTAGAATTTTGGTTATCTCCTCTTTTTGCCTGTTTTAACAAAATAGTAGTCCTGTCAAAGCCAAGAAGTCCCCTTTACCCAGGGCTTCCAATAGACGACTGCATATTTGTTTAATGATTTACAAATATCCTAAACCCACTCAAAGCATGGCGTTTGAGGCACTACGGTGTCCCCCTAAACAATTTTAGAACTTATATTCCCATAACAACTGTCTCGAAGTTTTTTTATCAGAACCTCTTTGGGTAAAAGCTAACGACCATTAAAGAAACATAAATTATAAAGTGTGGCATACACTGGAAAACAAGATGAGAGTATTTGCTACTTCAAAAACGCATCAAATCTCAGTTCACAGATATCATGTAAATTGAAAATTAGAAGCAAAGAAAAAAACGTGATGATAATTTATCTACTTGTATGGATCGGATTCAGCTACATTTTAATATTAAAGTACTTAGATCATCATCAATCGATATGAAGGTAAGAAGTGTGTTGGAAACGTGTTAGTTAATATGTTGTGTATGTTTTTTTTGTTACATAAGAACCATCAAGGCGGTAGAATGAGGAATTCCAGTACGATGCTGATGACATGCATAATACATTATTCGTACATCAACTCCTTCGCACATTTCCTCCTGTGGTCAAGCACGACATTCCAAGAGGATAGCATTTAAAACAGCGCTACTTATCTACATTGTACACACATATACACGTTCATTACATAAATGGAGACAATAAGCAAAAAGAGAGTTATAAAGAGTTCACGAATGAAATGCATAACAGTCTTCTTAGAAACACCACATTAATTACATGACAATATTTCTAAAAGAACCTTTTAGATCATTCAGTAATCGAAAAATAACAGCAATAACACCGCTTGGGAATACATTTTTAACTTCTGATGTTTAATTATGTTTAGAATACCCACTAGATGGCGATGTACTTAGATATCAAACGTAGCAGTAGAATTGCCTTTACACGTTGAAACTTGGAGATATTCTTATCTCACACCAAAACAAGCTAAATTTTTAAAGCTTTCTCGACCAGTAGGTGAACTGATACTGTCATGATGAGGTTCTCATAAGAATTGGTTGTTTCAATTGTTAATTAGAAGCTTACAAGAATTAATAAACAATAGGCAAAGGAACAGCATTTCTGATACCCCCAATACCAACGGAAAATACAAAGGTCATTACAATGAAACAAAATTAAATGACTGAAAGGAAACGTATACTAACTTGTACCGTAAGGTTCGCAACGATTGAATATTATATCAAATCATCATATTATTAATAACTTTCATATATATATTACGGCAGACCTTCGAACGTTAAATAAACACCGATCTAAGCGGGCTGCGTAGCTGTTCCTACTTTCAAGAAGTAGATTGCTTTTCATCAAATTACCGTCCAATTGTTCATTGACGCATAACGCGACAAAAGAGATGACGTAATGAAAAAATAAGGAAGACCGTTAAAAAATAAAGGAACCCGTATTTAAAAATATAAAAGAAAACAGATCGAAAATAGGTTTTAATTACATTAACACCTCTATTAGAAAATTAAAAAGCGATACCTTTGAAATAGCTCTTTCATCTACAGGTTCATTCAAAGGAAGTTGAAGAAAACGCGTTAACTTTCGATTTAGCAAGAAATACAAAACTGAAATATTGCATCAAAGTAAATGAAATGATAAAATACTCGACAATATTAATTTAGTTCTACAATCAGGGATTAGAATTGACCTAAACAGGGTTAAAAATCTGTAAGAATTTGATAAATGTCTTGCTGACTAATTACTTCTTTAATAATATTCCGGTCAGTGTATAATAGTGTTTTACCAAAGGTCAGTTAGCTGTGGAAAAGAAAATCTTCAGTTAAAGATTATAAAATAACGGCAAAAGATGAGAAGTAAGTAACTAACGCGATGGATTTAGCGTTCAGTGGACCTTATCTGACAACTGAAATCGACACAAATGGATTTGCTTCTGATTCCAATATATGTATTTGTTCTGTTTTATGCTAGGGATTGTCTATAAACAATATGACTCTGCATAAGGAAAGGGATCTACTAAAATGCTTCTGATCAGTTTGCGTATGTAGAGGACTTGATGCCCGTTGTTAAAGATGACTTTGATCACTGTTTATTACCTATGTTTAATAATCGGGCTGAATATGACTTATTTCCTGTGGTAGTTTAAAACAATGGCTCGCCCCGATGTTTATTGCTTCAGGTGGTTTTGAATAAAAAAAAATAAAATTAAAATACAATTCCTATGATCTTTCGAAGAGTATTAAGAAGACCATTTTGTTCTGGAGTGAGCTCCAGGGATAGACCGTTGGTGGACCATGTGGAGAAAAGAGGAGGTCATGAAGTGGCTAGAATGGAGCCGTATGGTTTTTAGACAGCCGATCATCAGATACCATTTGCTTTAAAATTGATATTGCTGGCATGTTAACATATTAAAAGAGCAATAATCTAACTTCTTCATTGTACCAGCATGAGTTTCCAAACTTTGGTTTAAAAAAAAACCACTGGAACCTGTTAAAGCAAAGTTGGCAGATTTAAATTAAAGAATATTGTGTTCTATTCCCATCTGCTGGGATGCAATGTGGTTAGGTAGTTTGAAAGGACTTTTTCAGTCTCCTTTGGGAATCGTGAGGATAGGCGGTTAAGAAGCGAAAGTAAAATCGTACAAGATGAAGACAGTAGAAGATTGAAAGAGTATTTTCGAACCGGTGGTGGCAGTGTTCTCTCCTGAATGCTAAGCTGCAATCAAACCACTGACTTTTGTGTAGGGTGAGGAAGAAGAAATGAATGAGAAGAAAGTTTAATTTAACGCTGTCATAACAACTAAACTAAGTAGTTACTTACGTCACTCAAAACCAACAGATTGTATACGTATTTGCAGGCCCCTTCTTTCCATTGGGATCTCTGGGCAAGTACATAGGACCCCGTAATCGAGCCCCACTCCAGTTCCTGCGAGATCCACCCACCAACTGATTATCGAAATTCCCTGCCGATGAATATATTTGTTAATCCCAAAACGAGCAAGGTAACTTTCCAATAAACAGCGAATTTCAAACCGCTCTGCTAGATTTAGTGTACGGTGAGGAAGAAGAAATGAATGGGAAGATAGAAGACAATTTTGCACGGTCATAACAAGTAAACTAAGTAGTTACTAACGTCACTCAAAACTAATAGATTGCATACGTATTTGTAGGCCCTTCTTTCCATTGGGATCTCTGGGCAAGTGCACAGGACCCCGAAATCGAGCCCCCTTCCAGTTCCTGCGAGACCCACCCACCAACCGATTATCGAAATTCCCTGCCGATGAATATATTTGTTAATCCCAAAACGAGCAGGGTACCTTTTCAATAAACAACGAATTTCAAACCGCTCTGCTAGAATTTGTGTAGGGTGAGAAAGAAGAAATTAATGGGAAGATAGAAGACAATTTTACACGGTCATAACAAGTAAACTAAGTAGTTACTGACGTCATTCAAAACTAATAGATTTCATACTTATTTGTAGGCCCTTTTTCTCAATTTGGCACTCTGGGCAATTGCACAGAACCCTGACATCGAGCCCCCCCGCTAGTTGGCAAACGGATGTATGATAATGATTACCTCATCATCATCATAAGGTCGTCAGTCTTAAGACTGGTTGGACACGTATCTCCACTCTTTCCTATCCTGAGCTAAACTTCCCATTTCTCTAAAACTATAACAGCCTACATCCTTAATTATTTGCGAACAGTAATCTAATCTAGGTTTACCTCTACCCCTCCTAACTCCTGTTTCTGCCTGTAATATCTCTCTGACTAGACCTTCATACCTAAGAAGGTGTCCTAATAACCTATCTCGCCTATTTTTTATTGACTTCCTCTGTTCTCCTATTCTTTCCATTACCTCTTCATTTCTAACCTTTTCTACCCACGATATCCTCATCATCCGCCTATAACACCACATTTCGAACGCTTCTAACCTTTTCTTTTCCGCCGCTCCCACTGTCCATGTTTCGCACCCNTAACGTTACAAGTTTCAATTACCACTAACAACTCATGCAAATAACAATCCTATTTTAATCATAATAAAAAAAGGAGTCATGTAAGACACCACGGGAGATCGGTACACATTTTGCACTTACACAAACCAATAATAATTAAAACGTGCAATCCGAACGGTACAACAAATAGGCCGAAACTGAAGTTATTAGTGACCTTAGAATATTTGCATGTTGATCCTAAAATTGCCCAATAATTCAACTGATTTACCTATATTTACCATTACAGTAGGTAGATACCTAGTTTTTTTTGTCATGTAGATATTTTGGGTGCAGCAGTATATCATCAAGCTGGCCTTGCGTTAAATGCACGAAAAACTTGTACGTCGGTAATTATCTTCTTATAAACACTAATTTTAAGGAGAGAGAGACACCTCGGGTACTTCCCTAAACAACGAAATGATACCTGGTACTTATTCCGACATTTTTAAATTGATTTTTTAATAACCGTGCGCTCCCATAACAACAAGGACGCTATCGCTATTTCTTCTGCTAAAAAATTCAAGAACAAAAAGTTTTAATAGCCACGTATCACTCACTACTAATGAAGTATTTTTTTTTCGGACAAGAACGTCTAAGAAGAGAATTAGGTGCACACTTCAAGTATGGCAGTCAAGAGGTAGGTAATTATCAGGAAATTTGTAGTTTCATTTAAATTATATTTATTCATCTGATAAACTGCTAATGCATTTTTTCATTATAGTTTACATCACTACTCAAATAATACATGACTCAATTTCCTTATTTTTTTTTTGAGGGTTTTTTTAATGTACATTTATATGCTACGAAATACTTTTAAAGCTATTAATATTTAATGTCCACTACAAATTACCCCAAATTATTGAGAAAAAAAACTGTTGCTACTGTCATACCATCGCCGGGAATCGAACTCGGGTCCTTTGAATTTACGCATCAGTATTCTGACCGCCAAGCTACGAGAGGTGACAGCAGTTTCTCATTGATTTGAGGTGATTTGTACTTTCACATTAATATTTAATATTAACGACTATTAAAAGTTTCATATGATATTAATATAATTACTTTATGAATTACAAAACCTTTTTTTAAATGCACTTCCATATTATTTACCCGAACACCTCAATATTCTTTCTAAATTGGATCTAATTTATTTATATCCAACAACTACAACTTGTCGAGTATTGGTCTCAATATGAAACGTAGTATACATTTGTGATAGCTGCCAGACTTATGTAATTTGTTGTGAAAGTCCAGAGTCTGGCATATAAAAGAATCATTAACCACTATCGATAACATAAAATATTCCAATTCAACAAGTGGTCCTGTCGTCAACGGAATGGTAAAACAGTTTATTAGAGTGAAAATAAATGATCAATAAAGACCTTATCTCACTTTGTCTTAATGGCTAGATTGAACAGAGGGTTAGTAGGTACAGGTAGGCAGTGCCAACGCAGCGTGAGAAGCAAATGCCATAAAAAAGAATTTGAATTTCTATGGAACTCTTTCGAATACGGAGAAAAGAGACTAAACAAAACACCAATTTTAAGAAGCAACAGATAACGTGGATTTGAAAACGTAATGGTTTAAAATAGAGGTTAATAAATGGAATTGAACAAGCTAACATATGTTTGTGAGTCTTAATTTTAAGGTTATGCTGAAAGGGTTTCGTAAGTTGAGTACCTAAAAACGGTACAATTGAATTTATGGACTCGAATCGAGGAAATCGGTTTGTCAGCACGCTATAGAAACTGTAACATGACAAGAAAATTATGTCTATTATTTTTTCATTAATAAGGAAACATTATTTTGAACAAAAGGTTTAAATAATAAACAACTTATTAACTAAGTAACATGGTTACTATTTGGTTTTTATTTTTTAACAAGTGCATAACTAAAATTATCTAAATGCATTCATGACTTTTGGCTTAAAAAAGTCATCTACAATTTCATCCTAAAGTTTTTGATGATTTTGTAGGTATGTAATATTTTATATATATTTGTAAGTGACAATAAAAATTGTAAAGCACATGCGAAAACGATTCTGAATATTGCAAAAATAATTAAAAACAAACATCCACCACCTGACAAACATTTACTAACCTTGTACAAACCAGAAGCTTTGTTTGGTGTTTTCGTTTCAGTCAAGGGCGACATACCTAATAAAAAATAGTTTACAAACTGTAAATGAAACTTTTCGTTTGCAGTATTGATTTACTGCAACAGACAAATACTGTAAGTATTGAATGTATAATTTGAGGACAAAGAACTTTGGTTTGCATTTTTACGTTTCTTCTAGAATGTTTTGTTACTGAAGTACTTATACCAGGTGTTACAAAAATATTATCAGAGAGAAGCAGGAAGACAAGGAATTTATATATCAATTAAAAATACCAATGCCTCTACCACCTTAAAAGCACTTCCTACTGCATAACACTTGCCCTTGTGTCCAGTACTTCAACCCATGCTGCATAACACTCCACACATGTCAATCGGAGAAAGCTACCCCAAAATTAACCTAACCCTAGCGTTTGGTGTATAACACTTATTATGCCTGGTATTAGCCCTTAAAATTTAGCTCTTCACGTATGCCAATCGGAGAAACCTACCCCAATATTAACCTAACCGTAGCGCTTGATGTATAACACTTATTATCCCTAGTATTAGCACTTAACACTTAGCTCTTTCGTAGCGCCTTTTCTCATCCTACCCTTTCTAATACCCCCTCATCTCTGAATTTCTCTATCCACGGTACCCTCATTCGCATGTAACACCACATTTCGAACGCTTCTAACCTTTTTTTATTTATACTAAAACCACGAAAAATTATACCTCAGTAATCTAAAAATTTCTACAATTTAGAAACAGTTACTGCTGCTCTCTTTCCAAGGCGTGAAACTTGCTCTAGGTCGTCCATCAATTACGTAAACGTAACAAGGGAAAAGGATTCATTCAAAATCTATGAACGTATATTTACTTAAAGAGCGCTATCTATGGAATAATTTGCCTTAATTATTTTCACAGATTTGATTTTAAAAATTAAGGAAAATAACCGCTACGTAATTAATTAATGACCCTTTATCTTCTTAAAATAAGAAACTCAATAAGCTAAAGTGAATTGAGTTTTGTCCAAAGTAGGTATTTATTTAGACTTGACCATGCATTCTTTGTGTACTAAAGTAAGTACACAACACTAGTAACCCCAAGTAAAACATGGGCCTCTAAAACATCCCTAACCTACATTCTCTTTTAGATATGTTAAAAACTCATTTCTTAAAGTAAGCTGTATCTTATGTACCAACCTTTTGATGCACTGCAGAAAACACAACTTTTATAAACGAACATAATAATGGTTGTATTTACGAAATATTAGAAGTTAGAACATACTTTAACTTGTTTTATGAAACTTTAGGTAACGCTTGTCCCCGCTATATTATAAGCATTTTCGATCGGCAACGATGTGATAATTACCAAGTTAAAGTCGATTTTTCAAGGTCAGCGATCAAAAAATCAATCATTTTAGGTCATCAACGGCAAAGGAATAACCCTCCTGGGGTCCTAAGAAACGAAACAAAAGCAAAATACGAAAAAAAAACGATAAGTGTTTCAAAACATCTTCAGGCGAAACAAAAGCTATAGGTGAGTAACAGGATTGATATGGCCTAAATCCCACTTGCACAACCCAGAAAAGAACAACAAGCACCTTTTAAAAAATCATTTACTACTCTACCAGTCAGTTACGAAATTGCCGGGGGACGTACCGGTATGGTTATGGTATGATGTTTATAAACCAACGCCTCAGCATTCATGGATCAAGAAACGAGAAAAGAAAACATTAACGCAAACGGGTTGCAGGCTCCCGTGGTGTTTCCAAATGCATTGTTAATAATATTGAAGATGGTTGCACTGACATTTATTCTATAAAAAGAAAACACAATACAGTAGGTAGGTAATTGTTTCAATCGCAATAAAAAAAATTAAAAGGAAAGGGTGCTAAACGTGGGGGAGGCAAGAAAGGAATACTTAGTTGAAAGGGTTTAAGAGATGCTATTTTAGAGGATGAAAATGTCGTAAATATAAAAAATTAGAAACGAAGAGGTATTCGAGGGATTAGGAGAGCAAAGGGCGTTATATATGTCGTTAAGAAAAATTATAGATAGGATGGTAAGATGGCAGGAATTAAATTACTTTCTCAAAGATAGAAACAGATTAGAAGTAATTAAAGGGTAAAAAACGGTCTCATCAGATCAGAGAGCGCGAGATCACTTTTTAATGTGATCCTTGAACGTACACGAAAATAAATTTAACTCCAAATATCACCAAGAAGAAGGAAGAAGTCCAAATTAAACGAAAAACACTTCTAGAGACTATTGGAAGCCCTACGCTGCTTGCAAATAGTGGTAGATGTGGAATGTTCTGTTCCGGTTTTAGGGAAATACAAAAATTGTCTCAGGATAGAAAAGGAACTGAGGTGCAATCATCAAAGTCTTTAGACTGTTGGTACGGTTTTTGTTAAAAACAAACGTCTTGGACGTCGAAAGGCGTACCTGGTTTGGGTTCTTATGTGGAATTTTGAATTACCCCTATTGTGTTGTTTTGATTATAGCTGCTTAAAAGATGGCAAGATATCAAACCAGGACATTAAATTAACGACCAAGTCCTCAAAAACCTTCATTATTCATAGGAAACCATAAAACTACCAACTGGAATCGCCAATTAATAACTGATCATTTAAATTCAAAAGTGTCAAAAACCGGTGCGTTAAATAACGAATTAACATGCAATTTATGATAGAATGAGAAGGAATTGGAGACACTCATCCAACCGGTCTTAAGATTCCCAGTTACAGAAGTGCGTAAACTCATTATCAAAAGTACTTCAACGTTAATTCTATATATCTACACACTGAAAATGAAAACCATTTGCACCGTTATTATCTTATACTTCCTCGTATGTGTATTTTTATACAGGGCCGTACAATATGTATGCTCATGTTGCAATAATTACTATGCAGCTCCCGCAGCGTCCGAGGCGCTGAGGAGCTCGGTTTCTTCATCGTTTCTTGGAGTAACTCAGACATATAATTAGACCCATCCAAGCGCCGTCTCTAAACGATCAGACTATCTAACAGACTGCGAACTTGCAACGCCAATAGATTCGTTTAATGGGCCCGTCAGGAAGGACTATATCCATCAAATACAATGAAATATACAATTTTTAATTGGAGTAGACGGTCTATACAACGTTCAGATTGCTACCGGATTTTTAAATGAGACGAAGAACAAGAACTGCTTTTAGACAACTACTAATGATTAAAAATATTCCAATCACGTTAGCAGTAAGTACAAATTAATAAAATAGTAATAAGAGGAAACTCAAAGGGAACGTTTTGATGACAAATATTTAAAATTTGTGTGTACGACGCAGCATAAGTATTTAAAATTCACTTTAACATTAATTTGTGGTATTTTCTAAAACGCGCTGTTAAGACAGCAGGTAAAAGTTGGTCTGTGTTCTGTCGGAGCTGTCTGCGACGCGCTGATGGGATCCAAAGAGGTTGAAATCGCAATCCGCGTCTGGTAGTGTCGATAGAATACAGACCACTTCGAATTATTTCATTCGATTATGGTAACGGCCTATCACGTTGAGGTTAGCTACGCCGGGATTCGTTTCAGCAAGTAGATATCCATATTTTTAAAAGGACCTTGTTGGAGCATACGTAATCCCAAAATGTAGCATCGTACTACAGATGGCGTTTACCGCGCCATTTGTGGTACTATCTAAAACGCGCTGTTAAGACAGCAGGTAAAAGTTGGTCTGTGTTCTGTCGGAGCTGTCTGCGACGCACTGATGAGATCCAAANAGATATCCATATATTTAAATGAACCTTGTTGGAGCATACGAAATCCTAAAATGTAGCATCGTACTACAGATGGCGTTTACCGCGCCATTTGTGGTATTTTCTAAAACGCGCTGTTAAGACAGCAGGTAAAAGTTGGTCTGTGTTCTGTCGGAGCTGTCTGCGACGCGCTGATGAGATCCGAAAAGATCGAAATCGCGATCCGCATTTGGCAGTTTCGACAGAATACAGACAACTTCGAATTATTTCATTCGATTATGGTAACGGCCTATCACGTTGAGGTTAGCTACGCCGGTATTCGTTTCAGCAAGTAGATTTCCATATATTTAAATGGACCTTGTTGGAGCATACGTAATCCTACAATGTAGCATCGTACTACAGATGGCGTTTACCGCTCCATTTGTGGTATTTTCTAAAACGCGCTGTTAAGACAGCAGGTATAAGTTGGTCTGTCTTCTGTCGGAGTTGTCTGCGACGCACTGATGGGATCCAAAGAAATCGAAATCGCGATCCGCGTCTGGCAGTTTCGACAGAATACAGACAACTTCGAATTATTTCATTCACTTTAACTGTTTTCTTGAAAAATTACAGCCAGCACGTTACGAATCACGTCACATGAGGATTTATTTATATTCCTATTAGAGCAATTTTGACTTTAAAAATATCTACTTAAGGTATGTGGTTTTATTCTTAGTTATTTACTGCCACCTGCCGGCAACAATGACTGATTCTATGTCGAAAGCTCACTACGACTAATTCAACTCCAGTTTTAGTGAATTTACATTCTCCTCTACCATATAGTTAAGTAAAATCTTCATTTTTGGATAAGCATGATAATCACCCAATGTTTACTACTTATCAAAGAGAGGTACATAATGTTGCGTAATGTTATTTGCAGACAAAATGTTGGTGAAGTCAAGCTGGAGAAAATAAAACCTGCCAAAATTTGTTAATAACTAACATTCGTTAATCCTACCTTTAACCCACGAACGAAGAGACTTCTTGTAAATATGTAGATATCTTTTGATTCTTCATGTCATTTTTACGAAAAAGTCGTTCAAGTTCACGCGAGCAAAACCAACCACAAGAAATTGTCAAGACGGGTTTTACATTGGAGTTCATTTTTTCATCAATAACACTACGAAATGTCTTCACTAGAAACGCGTCGAGCCTGCCGTGGAACAAAGGAATGTCTAAAAAAGCAAGCCGTGCATCATCGGTAACTTAAGCGGCATCGTCACTTTCATTACGACTACTTTCTTCACTTAAAATGTCACTATAACACACCTTACACGGTCAAATACAATTTTACAAACGACAATTCATACTATTGTTCAAAAATAGATTGTTCTTTTACTTTATATACCGCTAAAAATTAGTAAATTAGTCGGAAATTGCCACAGACTGGCGTCTACACGTTCACCGAGTTCGCGTCACAAACATCGAAGTTCCACACAATCCACCAAAAACCGATGCAGTTCGGATAATACGAGTGGAAGACGACCACAGCCATCTCCAAGCAAAAAATGCGATAAGAAATAGCAAACGACATTGAAACAATGAAAGGACGAGCGTTTACTCAGAATAGACTATTTATAAACCTGTCGAAATAACACGATAAATATAACAATTTGAACAGAAATAATNATGTAAACGCTATATAAGGACACGGTAAATGTCTAGATGGGTGGGATCGAAAGAGGAGGTCTCCCCCACCACTGTACCATAAAAAGTTCGTGGTGGTCTCACCCCCATAAAAAGTTATGAAGGTTAGATTGGGGTGGGGATAGGGGGGCTGGAAAGAGGGTAGGGGGGATCCAAAGAGGGTGGTCACCTGAGTAAAACCCCATAAACAATTTGCGGCGGTCTCACCCCCATAAAAAGTTATAGGGGTTGAAACTTGATTATTGACAATTTTCATACACTATAATTCAAATAAAATTCAATAAAAAAAATATTTTCAAGCGGGTTGAGGTGGGGGATCGAAAGAGGGTGGTCACTTGAACAAAACC